>NW_027041054.1:0-179777 GCF_037179485.1 Ochlerotatus camptorhynchus
TGTTTCAGTCTCGAGATACAAATATTGTAAGCCGTAAATTACCTTAAAAACATAAAATTAACTTGAAGCACCTCTAAATCATCACCGATTTTGCTGAAAATTTGCACAGAAGTTCAAATTAACATGACGAACAGTAATCACGGTTGACCCGTTACATTCCGAACATTTCGTTTAAAATGAACAGGTCTAATGTCCATGTCACGGAACTGCGCCACTACTTCGTCCATGTGGTAGACGAAATCGTCTAATAGCAGCTGACCAGTGTGAGGTTCCTCTGGAAAATTACGTAACTGTTCTGGTGCCTTCACTGGCGCTGCGGAGCCGTGTCCCTACTCCGTGGTTGAAGCACTGAATTTTACCAAGCTTTGTCTGACGAGACATCGCTTGTTCTGTCTCAAGTAACAATTTTGGTTTTATTAAAGTTCGGACCTGATCAATTTCTGCTTGCGATAAGAATTGCACAATAATTATTGCTCTCTGACTTGCGAATGCAGATACGCTTTTCGATGTTTATTTGTTTATTGATTTACTTTCCTAATTTAATAAGTATTTCTCCACGGCCTTTAAAAGTGATTTTGGGACAAATATATACTAATATACTTTCTGTTGCAAAGGGCTTATCAAATGTCGTAGTCATGGGAAATACTAACCTAATTACTCCTACAAAAATTTAAACGGCAAAAAAAACTCGACCGTGCATTTTTTTTCCACACCACAAATCCGATCTGCATATGCAAGCAATAATTACGGCAACCGATTACGCTGTCATCCCATTCTCCTGCACTTGCGCATCTCACTTGATATTGCTCATTGATGTTTAACGCCGGTTCCTTTCCCGTTGTTGTCACGAATGCATTTCACTTTTCTTTCTTGCTAGTTGGTAAGTACCGCCAGCCAGCCAGTACGTACATTCATTTTCCCAACGGCGGACGGCGGGCGTGAAGTGCAAATTTGGCAAACGATCAACGATCTTTTTCGTTCATTTTAAATTCGTCTCCACTTGCAGAGAGAACCATTTTCCTGAGACGCAGTTGTTGTGTTTCCGATTTTTCAGAAACGTCGCAAAAAGGTTGCGTTCGCTATTTTCTCGGTAAATTGAGAATTAAAGTGAGAGTGGAATCTTCGAATTAATATGGAGAATTAATCCAGGTCGAACGGGTTCTAATGGCGAAGTCTGTTTGCTTCATTTCCAGTGCCACTTGAGATCGACGACAGTGTTGCCACGATCGGTAGCGCTAACAACACACCCAACAGCAGTCAGGATAATTCGGATGACTTTGTGCTAGTACCAAACAATCTACCGGTAGATCCATGCAGTGGAAATTATGATAAGAGGTTTGTTTTTCGGATGAAAATCCCGGAATTGTGTAGATTTCTAACGTACTTCTAATGAATTTCAGTAAACCAACTAGAGTGCCTCAAACAGCTACAAACGCTCAGGCGAGTCCACCGAGACCCAGCACGCTGCCGATCTCGGAGCCGAAGCCCGTCCCGACGGCAGCTAGAAAGATTTCTCGACAGCAAAGTCAGACGCCACCAAAGGTAAGCTGGTCCTGAACATGCTCTTATAGTTTCGATTTGACCAACAAACTTCAAACTCAACCCCACAGAACATCCCCAATGCAATACCTCGATCTCAGCCGATCAGCATGAAGCGATCCGAGCATCGAAACAGTAATTGTGATATTAGCTCAATATCGCCGCCGGCAGTGCAATTCGCAATCGGTACTCCTCCCACAGGCAGCCGCCGACGATCAACGTCGGGTGGATCTCTGTCGGAAACGCCTCCTCCGCCGTCCTGCTGGACGGTGAGTCCAGCGTCACATCATTCACCTCTGCGTCGCTCCGGCACCAGTTCGCCAGTATTATCAAATGCCCTATCGAAGCTTCCGGCCCTAGGTAGCCCAACGCTGATGACCAACGACAACAACAATACTCATCCGTTGGGAACCAGGGCTTTCACTCTACCGGAAATGGGGGCAACCGCTGGACTGCAGAGTTACTTACATGATAATAATCTGGACGATCATCCGATCAACTTCCATGCACCGGAACTGCCAGCTGAAACGCTGATGGACGTAAGTTCGATCTTCAACCCCTCAGTATACCACCGATATGCCAACCTATCCCATTTCCTTTTGCAGCGCGAACACAATGAAACCCTAGCGAAGCTAAACTTCGTCATCGCCCTAACGGACTGCATCCTAGAGGTGGCGGATTCCCGTTGTGCACCACTGTCGGCACTAATGTCAGCCGATGCTCAACCGATTGCACCGCACGCGCCAGAGCACTGCAAACGAGCCGAACGACTGGTTCTGCTGGTACGGGCTCTGAATCTTCTCTCGTCCGGTATGCATCTGGCGTCGTCCCAACTACAGAGTGGACACCTGAAGCCATCGGACACGGTGAAGAATGGTGGGTTGTTCAATGAATTGAAACGTGCGAAGTGATGGTGATATTAACTAATGAATTAATTTTAGTACTTTCGATGATGCACACGCGATACCGGTCGACTCTGTGCGAATCGAAGAAGCTGAACGGAACGGGACTGCTGCAACGGGCCGGGGCTAGCAATATTACCGCTGATAAGATTCTGTACGACCATGCGATACAAATGGTAAGTCCGTAGATAAGCATTTGCTGAGATAAGTGCTTTAAATCGATGTCCTTTTATGAATTATTAACAAAAAACATAAGGGTTAGAGTGACTTGAGATGGTGCGGATCATTGATCGTACCATAATTGGAACCATTTCTGAAATAATAACTCAACATATTCGCATTACTTTTAAAGGATCAACCGCAGTGTAAAGATCTAGTTGGTCGAAACTCTTTCAAGAATTACCCCATAATAATCTCGAAATTATCTCTGGTATTGCCTTCAAATTTTATGCATAACTCACTCGAAATTCTCTGCAAACCGGAATTCTATCCAGAAATCCCTTGAAGTAAACTCTATAATTCAAAGTGAATGTTAATACAGGGTGTCTACTACCTGGAAAAACCTGGAATATTCAGGGAATTTTGGTTCCACTCAGGGAATTTTCCAATTATCACTTCATTCGTAATTCAAAAGAAGTTTTCGTTCAGTTTGTCGAAACGTTTCTTAAGGGCACTGAACTTGACAAGCATTTGACAGCTAAGACAACGTGTGCGAACGAGACAAGTTCATTCAGAGAGTCTTGTCACGCTCGCTCTTCGCTGATTTGTATGTGGAGGATCAAAATCGTCGTAAAAAGGAAACAGCCGAAAAAGAGAGACTGGCAACCGTCAAAAGGAAGCATACGAAGCATGTATTGTATAAGAATAAGCATGCCAGACAGCAGGTCTGAGAGCCTACATAGAATTTTTTAGAGAGGGTCGGAGATCTACTGAGAAATGTGTTAAGTTTCAGGGTAGTTCGTAGATCTTGAGAATAGAACTACAAACAAATTAAAAGTAATTAATAGAAATTCATAAAAACAAAATCACAAGAGAGGTCGTAGATCTTCAGATCAATGTTCAAAGAAATTTTCAAAACTTCAAGCAAGCAAAAATAATTTCAAATCAATTTGTAAAACTATAAGCGAAATTTTGCAAATCTTCAGGGAAATTCGCATAACTTTAAACAAGTCCAAGAATGTACAGTGATATATAAAGTATTTCATATAAGTTTGGAGATCCTCGAAACATGATTCAACATCAGAAAAGTTCGTAGATCTTCAGAACAAAGCTACAGAACTTTGAAAAAAATTACAGGACTTCTGAAAAAATCACAAGAATCTCAGAAATGTTATTGGATCTTCAGTAAAAATTGCAGAACTTCAGGAAAGTTCGGCAAATCAAAAAAAAAAAAAAATATTTAGACGATTTCAGGAAAATTTGTAGATCTTGATAGAGACATTTAAAACTTCTAGGAAACTCAAATATGTTCAGATTAATTTTGACAACTTTAGGTAATCTTCAAGGAAATTTTCAAATCTTCAGGGTAACCCGAGAAGAATTAACAAAACATCAGAGAAGTTTGCAGATCTACTGAGAAATTTATTGAGCATCAAGTTTTTTTTTTTTTAGATTTTGGGAATAGAGCTACGGAGCTTAAGACAACTTTACAGAACTTTAAAGATATTTGCAGGAATTTGACAGAAAGTTTCACACAAATTGTGAGATCTTCAGAAAAATTCGTTAAATGTCAGAAAAGCACCTCAATTCCAAAAAAAAAAAATAGCAGCGAAGTACAAAAGTACAATATTTTGCAGAACTCCATGGAAGTCGGAAATAGATAGATCTAAAGAACTTCAGAGAAGTCCGTAGACCTTAAGAGAAGTCTGTAGAACGTCAGAAAGTTTGTACGTTTTTAGAAAAAATTGCAATACTTCAGCAAAACTAACAGATCTTCGGGAAAGTTCGCCGATCTTTAGATCAAGAATCCACAAAGAAATTTAAAGAACTTTAGAAAAGTTCGGAGATCTACTGTGAAATTTATTGAACTTCAGGGCAGTTCGTAGATCTTTAGAGCAGAAATACAGTACTTTAGAAAACATTACAGAATTTGAAATAAATTTTAGGAACTTCGGAAAAGTTCAGAGGGTAGATCGTAAATCTACTCAAAAATTAGCAGATGTTTAAATAAATTTTCAGAATTTTACTGCGGTTCTTGGATTTTGAGAGACATTCACAGAACTTCAGGTATATTCGCTGATCTTAAGAGATATTTGCACAGCTTGAGAAAAATTAGAAAAACTTCAGAATACTTCCTAAAATTTCCGAAAAGCTAAAAAATTTCTAGATAATCTTTTAATTCTTTAGAAAATTGTATAGATGTTCAGAGATATTTGCAGATATTCATTGAATCATGAAAATCTGCCGGAAAAATTCCAGAACTTTCGAGAAGTTTGTAGATTATTAGAAATTTTGGGAACATCAGAGATAGTTGTCGATCTTCAAGGATCTTAAATCTTCAGGGATTCAGAACCTTTGTAGATTCTTAGAAAAATTTGCAGAACTTCTGAAGAACACATAGAACTTCAAACAAATCTGTAGAACTACCGAGTAAATTTGAGCAGATTTTTCATTATGGCGGCGGTCAAAATCAGATAGTCTAAACGAACCTTAAGAGATTGTAGACATGTGAAACCATGATTTATACTGTCTTGATCTTCCAAACAGAGTTGGACTCAAACATATTATTAAAATTATATTTTGTTTTTGAAAGCATATTGTTATCAAATTTTGATATATCGTTTTATCGAATAGTATAGACAGGTTTCTTACTTGTATTTATATTCTTGAATTAAAAAAATACTACACAAATACCAAAAAAGCATGTAATATTGATTGACGTAATGCATGCTACTGTATGAATAACTAATGTGATTGCAAAAACCAAGTACAATATTACACCCATGGATATAATTTCTTTTCGCAAATTATGTGTAGGATAAATGCACCAATAGTGGAAGTACTTTAGTGCAATGTGTTCCTATGGTGGCTTATAGAGTCTCCCTAAGCCGCTGTAGAAGTACATTGTACTAACGTATTGGTGCATTTACTAAACATAAATTGTACAAATTAATATTAAACAACCTATGTGCATCTGTTCTGCTGTAATATTCAATAACTTTTTTGCTGTGCCGAGTTAAAAGTACCAACGCCCAAGTTTGAAGAATCGAAAATAACATAAATCAATAAGTACATAAAAGGGATTCCAGATGGATAAATAGATAAAATAATAATGTGTATAATTTGTATGCACCTGGAATTTTTTTCATCCGACCTGTAAAAACCTGGAAAACTCAGGGAATTTGATTCCTTTGATTGAGTAGACACCCTTTAATAGCTCATTACAGCCTCCACACGCTTCCGGAATGCACGGCAGGTTCTTATAATGTAGTCTGGATCAATTTCTCTCCAGGTACGGGTCAATGTTTGTCTGAAGCTTGCTGTACTCGGGTGGCGTTTAGAAAAGGCCTTGACCTTCATGCCGCGCCATATTGAGTAATCCAGCGGATTAAGATCGGAGTTGGATGGCGGCCACATATCCTTCGCCCAGAACGGAAGATGTTCCTGCAACCACTTCTGAGTGCGGTTCAAGGTGTGGCACGGAGCCCCATCATGTTGAAATACAACATTTGGCTTCGGATCGTACTGTTCTTTGATCCACGGAAGAACATACTTACTTAAAATCCCGATGTAGACCTCGGTGTTGACCTTGTCTCCTTCTGGAATGAACACTGGGTTCATTTTTTGCCATCCATAACGCTAGCAGGATGCTTGGTCAGATACACGTTCTTGTGCTCGTCGGCCACGTCTTTTACCGGAAGAGAACTAATATATCGGTCGGTTCTGGAATTTGATACGGGATCGACGATAAACATGGTCTCGTCGGTGAACGACTCGTTACTCCCGGATTGCGGTTGGTAATCATGTGAGTTTTTTTCCGTGCCCTCGACTTCGTCCCGCAATCTTCCTTTACGATCTTCCGTGCCGTAAAGTCACTGATTCCGTATTCCTTTTGATAGCAGCGATAACCCTCGGAACCCGAGCTGACCTCGGACGACCTGTGGCCACCTTCGCGGATAGTTGTCCTTTCTTTTCTCGGTCTAAAGCCCTTTTGATGGTCCACCGGGACACTCCCACGGCGCTTGAAATGTCTTTTTGCGACATTTGCGCGTGGGACAAATCACGAATACGCTGCCACTTCGTCATGGTGCAACTGTCAAACTAAGTAAATCATTTTCTTTTAAACACAGCCTACTACGGTATGAGCTGTAGGTTACGTGCATGCAAAGAAAACCAAGGCATTGTATGCACAGGTGAAACGGGAACCTTATTTGTACGATGGTGCAAACATTATCACGCATACGGTAGATTAAAAATGTTCCAAAGCTCTTATCTGTCAAAAAACATAACAACATATGGGTCATTCCAGCTCAAGTGGGTACACCTCCTGTGGTCGATGTCACCGATGTGAGCCAAACTTGGCCAAAACGCATATTTTGGCATTCTAAGCAAACGCCTTTTTTGATTTTGCCCTAGATCCCTCCCGGCTACAACCCTGGATATTCGATTTTTTTTTTTTTTAATTTCAACTTTCAGAAGAAATTACTCCACAACCAAATAAGCTATTCGTGATCTTAGAACGTCCATTTGAAGGTTTTTTTTTTAATGTAGATTTTTATAGGTGTAACCACATTTTGTTTTTGTTATAGTAACTACAGTAAACGGGCTGGTTACCGGCAGGTTTCCAAATTGTCAAAAAATGGCCTATTTTCACCATGGGCGAAATTTTTTAATTTCTTAATATTTTGGGCTGAAATTTTCACCACACTTTGGAAAACTGTTCTATTAGATGTGTTTGCAAGGGCAAATTATTTGAACAAATAGTTTTTAAGATATGACCAGATGAGTGAGTGATATTTTTTAGCTTTTCTGGTGGAAAATCAATGCTATTTATTTTTTTTTTCTTAAATTCCTACACGTCGATAGAACAATAATTTTTTTATATTATTTTTCACATGTTCTGGGCAGGATTCTCATTACATGAAATCATAACTAGCTCATTTATTTGCTTCTGTCCATAGTTTAATTGTGGTCCTAAAAGTGAAAAATACGTTGTGCTTTAGAAGGATGATGAAATCAGATATATTAGCAGGTACATATCTTAAATTTCAGTTGTGGATGTCAGCTGCTACTTGAATGATACCCAGAAGGATCTAGGCACTTTAGAGTAAAATCAAAAAAGACGTTTGGTCAGAATGCCAAAATAAGCGTTTTGGTCAAGTATGGCTCAAATCGGTGACATCGACCACAACTTTTAAAAATTCTGTACCCACTTGAGCTGGAATGACCCATATTTGAACAAAGAAGTCAACTCCAAAAAACGTTCAAGAATTTTCAGTTGGATTAGACAAGGTTCATAATGGATTTACCTGCTTCTCTCAGCTTATTTATTTGGCTCTTTTTTAGAGATGAACTAAAGGGTGTCCACGATGAAATTGCCACACACAAAATTGATTCGCAAAATTCGAGTTTTCATCCGATTGCCATCAAATTTTCAGGGATTGAGAAATAACTATTAAACTTCATTTTGCCATTTTACTCGTATTTTATTTACAGTCCATACGCAAATGCCCGCACCTTGGCCTTAACCCCGGCCATAAGATTCTGCACAACCTGTGAATCAACCGTTTTTTGCATGTAAACCCATACTTTCTTCAGTTCCTCGACTGTCTTCACTACCTTAGGTCGTTTAAGAAGGTGCTGCTTCATAATCGCCCAGTACTTCTCGATGGGGCGGAGCTCCGGAGTGTTGGGAGGGTTGAACATTTTCGGCACGAAATTGACCTTATTGTCCGCATACCACTTCAGCACGTCCTTGGAGTAGTGGCATGAGGCCAAATCCGGCCAGAAGATTGTTGGGACGTTGTGGGCCTTCAGGAGAGGAAGCAGCCGCTTCTGGAGGCACTCTTTTATGTACACCTGTCCGTTCATCGTGTCCTGGGTCACGAAAGGTGCACTCCGCTTCCCGCACGTGCAGATGGCTTGCCAAACCAGGAATTTCTTCGCAAATTTGGACATCTTCTGAGTGCGGACATGCTCCGGAACGCTGAACTTATCCTTGGCCGTGAAAAACAGGTTGCCGGGGATCTGTTTGAAGTCGGCCTTCACATATGTTTCGTCGTCCATGATGCAGCATTCAACTTTCGTCAGCATGTTGAGGTACAACTTCCTGGCACGGGTTTTGGCGGACTTGTACTGCTTCTCGTCGCGATTAGGGGCCTTTTGTACCTTGAACGTTCGAAGCCCAGCCTTAGTTTTGGCCTTCTGGACAAAACTTCGGCTTAGGTGCAGCTTCTTAGCCACATCCCTAACGGAGGCGTTCGGATTTCGGTTGAAGGCCCCAACTACGCGGTTGTGATTTTTGGTGTTGTACGGAATACTTTTTCCTTCACTTCTGGGCTTCCGATCGGTGGTCAACCGTTCCTCGAACCGCTTAATTACTCGCGACACCGTGGAATTCGCGATTCCCAACGTTTTAGCGATGGAACGATGCGAGAGATCCTTGTTCTCGTGATGAATGCGCAAGATTTTATCACGCACGAGCTGTTCTTTCGACTCCATTTCCGCGAGTTTTGATCACAGGACTTTAAAACTTGCAGGATGTAAATAATGCACTATGAACTAAATCCACCCAAATTTTCATTAAATTCTACCCAACGGTTAAAAAGTTAGAGCAATTTCATAGTGTGGCAATTTCATCGTGGACACCCTTTAGCCAACGGCTAAAAATCTCTCTAATAAAGTCAAAAACAAAATTTGGCTCTTTTAATTCTTTGTTACACTATTCGATTCTATCTTTTTTCCTTCGACATTTTGTGCTTTGCATTTTTGTTCATTTCAACAATTGTTTTCCTTTTCGACCTTTTGACCATACCTTTTTCGTAATCAAATTTCATTTAACTTTTTGTTCATTTGATATTTTGTCCACTCGACCTTTTGTACTTTAAATCTTTTGTCCCTTTGAACTTTTTTTCACTCAACCTTTTGTCCATTCAACCTTTTGGCCATTTGTCCCCCTAACTTTCATTCGACTTTTAATCCTAAAACACAGTACACCATTTTAAAACAAGTAAGAGGTTGTATCCAAGACACGGCCGTAGATTTTACGTAGGATTACGAAAGGTAGTTTTGATGTCACAGAAAAAGTATCGTATATATTAAATTGATTTCTTAACTCGGTATCAGTGAAAAAGTGCGATAGGTTGAATTTCGGAAGCAATTTGAGAGTTCTGTTTGTGAGGTGCTCTGTCGATGTCCATGAGTACAAGTAAGTCATGGACGATATGCCTTGGATACAAGCTCTTACTCGTAAGTTAGTTTAGAACAATGCTGTGGAAATTTATCCTCGACGTTCTTGGAGATGATAGGCAAGATTTTTTTTTCGGCATAATTCTCTGAATAGGAGGGGCTTAAAATTTGCATCAAAAGGCATATTTAAAGATAGGTACCGTCTGGCATGCTCAGTGCTCGGTATCAATATTCGGCGACTGTGTTAGGAAAATCTCTTTTCCCATCATGGAAACGCCTCGTTTTCTGATGAAAAAATTACGCATTCTCATGCACAAAACTCACGTATATAATAAAAAAGCGAAAAATTATTGGAGGAAAGCTTATCTAATTTGAAGCGTTTCTGGCTAATTGACATGGTCATGTGGTATTGGGTCATTGCGAGAATTCGTATGTACCACTTCAATACTTGACGCATTTGACCACAAACGTTTTGTTGCTGGGTACATTATCAAAGCTAGCTAGCTGCTTGCGGGGAGCCTTTCGTTGTGTACTGGAGAACACCATCACTCACCAAACGCGGTGATTGAATGAACGCCGTTTGGTGAGACCGAATGGAACTCAATTTTGAAATCTGTGTTAGGGAAAGCTCTTTTCGCAGGCAATCGGTGATAATTTTAATTATCATAGCAACAGTTGCACAGTCGTGCAATTTTCAATAGACATTTTGAAAAGTGATAAATTCTTAATTTTAACAAATTCGTAGACATATTTCCTATTGAAAATTAAATCATCATCTCTGGTTTAAAATCAGACCACTCTCGCGACCGACTTTGGTTTTTGAAATTAAACCCCCAATGTTGCCTTAAAAATACATGGTAGGGGAAATGGCTCTAATGTTGGCCAATGGATCTAAGATTGGGCCCATCGCTTAAAATCTGTTGTTTATCAATTTTATCTAGATGAACGCGTCATTGGGACGGTACTAATGGATATTGTTGGTCGCTATTGAAAATTTAGTCGATTGCTGAATTTATGTATGGGTTCAAATTAGGGGCATTTAGGCTGACATTACGTACGGGAGTCAAACAAACCCGGCAGAACTGTCAACATTCGTGGGTGAGGAAAAGGGGCGGGGAAATTTAGGTTAGGTTTCGTGCAAATCTAATGCTGCGTTGTAGGATACTCTACTTTTAAAATATAAAACATTTAAAATTACAGATAATTTTCACCTGGAAAACCCGAAAAAATGTGGAATTTTTAAATGGAAATTTAATTACCACCCCAAAGTTAACTTCATAAATTTAATAGGCTTAATGAATACGAATTATTGAAATCTAATGAGTAATCATCGGAGGTTAGAGTTAGTTTCAACTCCGAAGGTGTTGTAAGTCAATTTCAACGGCCTTCTGTGTTAACATCAGTGGTCCTTAACCGAGTGGTCTAGTGGCGTACCCCTTAGCAAAGAATCATCAAAAATTGTACCCTCTGATTTTCAATATCGATTCTATAATAACAGGGTTACCCCAAAATTACGTTATGTCAAGGAATACCTGTATATCCATACCTTTTGTATATTAGTTTGAGTTTTGTCTGGTTTACATTGATATCCTCAGTCTTTTTGGATTATTGAATTGCATGAGCATGAGCATGATTGACCGCCCACGGTTGCTACTGTGTTATTGCCAGACCAGCTGTAATTACACAGAGAACCAATAGACGATGCTTGGGACTAGCAATCATCCTCAATGTGTAAAAACGGCTGACCTCAAACTAGGTCAGGTCAAGAAAGGAAGGGGTAGGAATGTGTTGACATGACACTCGCTTTGATGGAAGCCGAGAACACTTCTGCACTTCCACGAGGAATCACTGGTATATTGGGTAGGGTAATAAGGTTGGATTTGCAGCAGGGTTCGTTTTGGTAAACGATAAGCTGAATTGATGTCCTAACAATCATATAACACGAAGGATCTTGGGATTGAACCCACGGTCTTCTGCTCAGTAAGCAAAAACGTTTGCCACTAGGCAGACGAGCTCCTTTTTAATCATTGAGTTGCTCTGTTATTACCATGTAGTCATGTCAACAAATAAAACGATTGACGAATCTTGAATTTGGATGGACTTGAGATTAGACTCATGATGTTCTGCTCAGTAAGCAAAAACGGTTGCTCTAAGGCTACTGAGCCCCTCATATCACATTATACCGTTACTCAAGTTGTTATAACTATTCAAACCCGGCGGCACCGACGACAACAAAATACACGATAAACAAGCGATCTTACCATACATTTTTAATTTTGAAAGGTCCTGGACCACATTTTTCTGCTCAGTAAGCAAGCCACTGCAACCGACGATCTTTCAAATCCTAAAACTAAAAGCTACGAAAGAGTACTTAGGCTTTCGTTAAGTTCCACTTTCACGCGACGTTCAATGTTTCGATTTGATCTTTACGCATTGTTCAGGCAATCATAACAAGCTATGACCGGCGTGACGATTGTTTAAGCCCTGGTTAAACAAGCTTTTACGTTCTCGCATTTGGGTAGGTATGTAATGAACAACAGAAATACGCGATAATTCATATATTTTCAGCGGTTGATTATTAATTTTAAATATACTAACGGTACTGCCTACGGCGACTACGACGGCAATTACGACAGCGACTACGACGGCAAATTCGACGGCGCTTACGACGACGACAACAGCAAATTTATGGCTTACCATTTGTCTAGGATATAACACCTTTATCTGGCACCTCCACTTGAGCTTCATGTCTGCTATATGTCACTGTTTGCAAAAATATCTAATAGCAATTACCTTTGTTGTAATACTTCCTGCATTGCCATGGTCATCTGGGAGGAGGTTCGCGTCTAGTGCTTTCCCCAGGAACCGTTCACGGCCACCAGCTACCGACCGTCCAGTCTTGGGTGTATCCAGCGAGGCATCCTTTAGCTTGCTCACAATCTCCGACAATGGCGAGAGACCAGCAGACCAGCACTTTTGCAAGCCGTAAACTCCCTGATTCACGGCAACGTCGGCCACCGAATCACCACCAAAACTCGCGGCGGACACATTATGAGCACTTTCCCCGGCTAATTTATCAACAGGACCGTGTTCAAACTCGCACACGGTGACGAGACTCTCGATAGAACTACACACCGAAAGCGTGACATCCGAACTCGGTGAACTGGCCTCCCGGTAGGCAATGGAAATCACAAGCACACTTACACACCGCTGGTTACAAAAAACACACCCGTGCAAAGAAACGGATCCAATAAACGTCACTCTCGCGAAAGCAAACCCAATCCGGCCTCCCGGTAGGCAATGAAAATCACAAGCACCTCAATCTTTTTGGATTATTGAAATTTCGCATTATTAAAACTGTCAGATATAACTATTATGCTATATTGTCTCCAAAATAGTTAAGAGGTTTAACTTATCGCGAAGCTTATAAAAGTGTTGGTGATTCCTCGAATATTAAACATATCAATAAAATCATTAGACTGATGCAAAATATGGCTTCAAATCGAGTCCTGATTAGCCTCCCAAAATTTCAACTCTTTTGGTAAGAAACTGACTTGAACTTGACACAAACCGTTTGTAATTTATATGGAATCACTATGGGTTAACCAATCTAGCCTTCTAGCTTTTTTACATTTGCACTTCTAAAAAGTTTTAAAGCTTTTCTTATGGGAAATTTTCTCGTTTTCCAGTCAATCGTCAATTTAAAAAGTTATTAATTGCTTAAGAGATTGATAATCTTATGACAGCTGTTTTGTGGGCAAAACAACACCCTCTAATTTGGTAGTCATTCCCAGTAATGACTACCAAATAAGGGAGAGAGATCCGTTCTATAGCCATCACTTAGTTCCAAAGTGATCTATAATACTTATTGAAGATGTTAAATATTGAGAATAAACATTGTTGATCAACCTTACCCAATTCGTTTCGGAAGCTAAATAATCAATATGTAAAGAACTTATCAGCAATACTCACCACAACCAAATTCCAATGAAAACATGAAATACTTTCGACAGACATTGGAACTTTTCCGTTTTATGGAATATTTTTTGGCGAACACTTGATGTGTCTTGCGTACACCCTTAAGGGTACACCTTTTCCCGATCTACTTAGGCTAAACTTGATAGCTTACAAAATACACAGGCCGGTATGGGTCAATTTCAGAAGCTCTTTGGTGAACATCTAGGCGTACAGGTCCAGGTCCCATGGGACCCATGGGTCAACTCAGAATGGCATTAAGGTTTAAGACCTTGTAGGTCAGTGGCCTTAAATATATTTTAGGACAAGGGCAGTAGACATGTGAGCGTGTTTAAGGGATACATATTAAGATCTTTCTAGACTGTCGATGGGCTTATAACTGTTCTATGTTTTTCCTTATAACAGGGGACAGTTATGCGTCTATCGGTGAACTACATGTTGAATAGAAAAAAAGATCCTTTGTAGCAATATTCCTTGAACAAATTAATGACTTAATTTAAAAACGCATGGTAAATTTCTGCCCGTCTGAAAATGTGTTTAGATAGGTAAGCAATTCTTCACGTGATTATCTTAATACAACAATTTTTATATAAAATACATTGGTTGATATCACGAGATTAACATTGTGTTAAAAAATCCAGCTAACAAAGAAAAAAAAGTTGATAGTTTGATACCAAAAAAAGAAAGCAAATTATGTTTATAGTTGCAAATGAATATGGTAAGTTAATCGAATGGCCGGTTTGTACCTACTCTAACTGTCAGTCCTTAAAGTTCCAGGGGATACTGCTTATAAGATTCAATTACTTGTTTTTTTTTATCTAACTAAGTACCCAATTGAATAGATAACGAAGAACCATTGTTTCATAATGCACCGTATGCTCTTCATTCCTTCCCCTCAGTGCCAATCGGCCGCCCTGGACGAGCTGTTCGGTAACCCGGAGGATTGCTTCACCCGGTACCAATCGGCACAGATTCTGCTTCACTCGCTGGCGCAGAAGTGCAGTCACCCCCAGGACAAGATGCTCCTATCGAAATGTAAGTTTGCATTCCATCATCATACACCTCGTACTGTAATTCGAGGAACGCAATGTTTGTACCTGATTACTAATCAACTGGTTCTCTCCATCTTCTCGCAGACAAAGACGCCGTCGAGAAGCGGCTGTACATCCTCCAGCAGCAGGGTTACATCTACGCGACCGATGAGCTGTCCTGAACCAGCGCCCTGCAGACGCTCAGGAGACGGCTGTCGAAAATCTTCTGACTAGATACTTCTGGGACTGCTGCTATTGCTCCTGCGTGGGCGGTCTGAATCATCGTTATCATCTATGTAAGCAGAATAAGAAAGATAAGAAGAATGCCGCGCGTTTGCGGGTGACGAATGAACTGCGGTTGCTGAACGGGACGAATGAGTGCGGAATAAGGCGTGATCGTGAGCTCGAATGTTTGAATGGAAAATGAATACCGAACTCGAAGAGAAGCCCATCTACAACTCCCACTCGGTATCGGTGAGATTTATGTTTTTTTTTCTATAGGCTTATTTATTCGTATATTTTATTTTTGCAATCATCATTGGAAGAAAGTTTTCGGAAGCGCTGTCGCTTTTCTTTTCCCAGCGAACGGCTGTAAATACAATCAAGGTAGCTTTTTTGAAGAGTAGGATCAGCAAAATTAAAATTTACTAAAGTTTTGGCCATTCTAGATGAAGCCGTAAAGTAGTTGAACGATTGTTAAATGCAATTCTATGGAACGCTTTCGTATGTTGTTATGTCGATGAATTATGAAAACCTATCTGAAGCAAATTATATGCATAGCTTATGTAAATATACGCAACAGTTGTACTCACGAAAATGTACATAGGTTGCACCAAAATCAAGGCGAAGGGCTTCTGTATGATTCGCTGCATCTGATGTGTGCATGCTTGTTTATCAGCTAATAACATCGCATTCATATCTAGAGCGCAGTAACGTGCTTGTTTTTCGGTGGTATCAGAAGTTTATTTTCAAGCCGTCATCGAAATTTACTTGACACGCTTCCTAGCTTCGCCAATGATGACGACGAGTTTGCTAAATTTACAACAATATTGCAATTCTTAACTGGGTGAAGATTTCCTTCAACCGATCAACGCTTTGACGTAAATACCGTGGTAAATACTCCAACTTGATAGGGTTGAAGATTTCACTCGTCTGAAACGACTCGTCAGCTAGAGAGGTCTTTTTATACGTACAACAATCGAGATGTGTGGGAATACAGTTTAGCAACTGCACCTGCTCAAATACGATCCACATAACGGAGGCGTTTCAGTTGTTCCCAATTTCAAAGACGCAACACGAAAAAAGTTCAAATATTGATAATATAAAGAACATCATTCTATTTTCGGTATAAATCCTTTGTGAATTTATGGAGCAAAAGCCTAGATGAAATGTGTTCAATAGCATCAATATTTGGATCAATCAAAAGAAGCATCTCGAACCAGACATGTCTCAATTTTACGCTGTGGCTAGGTTCCTATTTCGTTCCAAGCAGTTTTAGTTCCACTGATCCATCACGTGAGTGTGATATAGGGAGAAAGGCATAACCATACCAATATGATAAAGTAAAACGTAGTACCTAAGTACAAAAAATAACTAACAAACAAACTCCCCCAAGAAATAACGAACTAGCAAATCTGAATAAACCTAACCCTTTAACTGAGCTGGGTGTTTGTCTACGATGTTTCATCTCCGGGAGTGACCTTTGTAATACTCTCGTTAGATAGCAGTAAGATCAAGGACACCACAGCTGGATTCTATGAAGGACGCAAGCAAAAAAGGCTCCGGATAGCATAACGCGTAAGCTATCCGATACACAGTTCTGAGTTGAAGTCTTCTAAAAAGGCAAAAACACATACATACACATAATGTTAGAGGTAAACTACCATCGGGTCAGTGACAATGAACATACATACTATCTTAAATAAAGGGGAGATAAGCTACTCAGAAATCGCCACAACTGTTTGATTAAATGAAAACAAGGTGTCGATTTCTAACCATGAAATACAGCAAAAGCTAGTGGATAATGAGAAGAACAAGTAAATAATGGAAAAGATAACCCAATATTATTATGAACAAATCAGAAAAGAAAACAAACAAACTCAAACCATATGTTAGCGGAAAAATCTATAAAAGAAAAAAAAGAACTACAAACAGAAAAAAATCTTCGTAAAACATTAATAAAAAAAAAGGTAATAAAAGTAACGAAATGTAACGACCGGCAGTTATGCTTGATCCGAAATGTCCAAACTTGTTGTTCCAGACTTGTTTATATATTCTGAGTTTTTATCAGCACTCGCACGGATTATACCTTTATCGGAAATCAACCCACAACAGATAAAATGGTAAAAATAAATTAACCATTACGAGTATCAGCTCCAAAGTAATCTATGTCAAGGATGCACGTGCCACATTGGTTACCAACGTGTATGGTGTAAAATTCACCAAATGGTCTTTATAGCAGAAGAAAGCAACCTTACTAACCACAGCTATTGTCATCCCGTTAGGTGAACTCTATCGGCGCTATTGTTTCCAATTTAGAATTCAATGACTATGCTCTGCAGCTCGGAAATTATAACCAGCCTTTGCTCCGGTGGAGTAATTCGTACGATGGATTTTTCCAGGTTGCCTTTTCTTCAACTACAGCATCATCAACGTGCACTGCCCACACGAAGGGAGACCCGACGACGAGAAAGAAGCGTTCTATGCGCAGCAGGAGCAGGTGTACGACGGCTGTTCGCAACGGGACGTCAAAATCGTCATCGGAGACATGAACTCTCCGGTAGGACGGGAGGCAATGTATAGACCGGCAATCGGGCCAAACAGCCTGCATGCCGTATCGAACGACAACGGCAGTAAGACCGAGATCGCGAAACGATGGAAAATCTAACCGATACACGGAAGTTCTACGAGAAGCTAAATAGTTCGCGCAAAGGACTTGGACGGTAACGAGTGTGAGGTGATTGAGAGGTGGAAGCAGTACTATGACGAGCACTGCAACGGTGAAGCAGCAGAAAACGAAGGTGGCAGGGCAACAGCCCTTGAAGCACGCGCAGAAGACGACAGGCTACCGGCCCCTGATTTTCAAGAAGTTGAGGAGGAGATCGGTCGGCTGAAGAACAACAAAGCAACTGGTGTAGAGCAACTACCAAGTGAGCTATTAAAATACGGTGGTGAAGCACTGGCTAGAGCGCTGCACTGGGTAATTGCCAAGATTTGGGAGGAGAAGATATTACCGGAGGAGTGGATGAAAGGTGTCGTATGCCCAATCTACAAAAGGGCAACACGTTGGATTGCTGCAACTACCGCGCGATCATACTGCTGAGCGCCGCCTACAAGGTATTCTCCCAAATTCTATGCCGCCGCCTGTCACCATTTGCAAGAGAGTTCGTGGGGCAATACCAGGCGGAATTCATGGGTGCCCGCGCTACCACGGACCAAATTTTCGCAGAAATGCCGCGAATACAACGTGCCCACACATCATTTGTTCATCGATTTAAAATCCGCATACGACACAATCGATCGAGATCAGCTATGGCAGATTATGCACTAGTACGGATTTCCCGATAAAATGACGCGATTGGTCAAGGCGACGATGGATCGAGTGATGTGCGTTGTTCGAGTATTGGGGACACTCGAGTCCCTTTGAATCTCGAAGGGGGTTACGGCAAGGTGATGGACTTTCGTGTCTGCTTTTCAACATCGCGTTAGAAGGTGTGCCAGCTTCAGCTCCTTGGCTTCGCCGATGACATTGACTTCATGGCACGGAACTTTGAGACGATGGCGGAAATGTACATCAGACTGAAGGCTAAAGCTAGGCGGATTGGACTTGCCATAAACGTATCAAAGACAAAATACATTAAAGGAAGAGGTTCTAGGGAAGACAATGTTAGCCTCCCACCCCGAGTTCAGATTGTCGGTGACGAAATCGAGGTGGTCGATGAGTTCGTGTATTTGGGCTCACTGGTGACCGCCAAAAATGATACCAGCAGAGAAATTCAAAGACGCATTATGGCAGGGAATCGTGCCTACTTTGGATTACGGAGGGTCGAATAAAATTCACCGTCGCACGAAGTTGACTGTCTACAAGACGCTGATTAGACCGGTGGTCCTCTACGGCCACGAGACCGTGTCTATGCTCGTGGAGGACCAACGCGCCCTTGGTGTTTTCGAACGGAAGGTGTTGCGTACCATCTACGGTGGAGTGCAGATGGATGACGGAACGTGGAAGAGGCGAATGAACTACGAATTGCACCAGCTGCTGGGAGAACCATCCATCGTCCACATTGCAAAAATTGGGGGAAAAAGGAACAAAGAACAAAGTCAGTTTGTCATTGTCAGTTCATCTCGGTGAGCAAACCGTTAAATCTGAACCGGAGAAATGGCGCCTTTTTGCTCAACATTTCATTAGTTCGTGCAATGAATCTTCGACCTCACCAAATCAAATCACGATTGCTATAAGCGATTCTCCAACATTTGAGCTCCGTCCGTTTCACATCAGTGAACATACCGTCAATCTAACTCTTCAAAGGATGAAACTCTCGTTTGCTGCCGGGCCAGGCGGCATTCCTGCGTCCGTTCTGAAGCTGTGTTCGGAGTCGTTGCTCACTCCCTTGGTGATGTTATTTCATCTGTCACTACACGAGCGTAAATTTCCTGAGGCGTTGAAATTTTCCCCGTCCACAAGAAAGGCGATAAAAGGAATGTCCAGCATTACAGAGGCATCACATCACTATGTTACTGCTCCAAAGTGTTCGAGATCATCATCAATGAGGCGCTCTTCAGCTCTTGTAAAAACTACATCTCCACGGCTCAGCATGGATTCTACCCAAAACGGTCAGTTACAACCGATTTGACCGAATTCGTGCCGCTCTGCGTTCGTACCATGGACACGGACAAACCGACGTTGTTTACACTGATCTCAAGGCTGCATTTGACCAAGTAGACCTCAACATTCCTTTGAGCAAGCTTGAGAAACTCGGAGTGTCTGGATCCTTCGTCTCGTGGTTCAAATCTTACCTTACGAACCGTTCGCTTTGCGTTAAGATTGGAGCTTCTCGTTCTGAAGTGTTCACACGAACGTTTTCCGGCGTTCCACAAGGAAGTAATCTGGGACCCCTTGCTGTTTTCGCTTTTCATCAACGAGCTTTCGCGTCTACTGCCACCTGGATGCCGGCTATTCTACGCTGACCATGTCAAAATGTATGTGGTTATCAATTGCATCGCTGATTGTGAGGAGTTGCAGCTGACTGTGGATCGTGTGCAGAGTTGGTGCTCCCGTAACTTCTTGACACTCAGCATCAACAAGTGCAATGTGATATCATTTCACCGCCAACAAAACCCGACAATATTTGATTATTCCATTTCCGGGCAAACATTAGAGAGGATTTGCCAGATCAAAGATTTGGGAGTAACACTCGACTGTGAATTGACCTTCAAACCGCACTTCAATGACATCCTGACTAAAGCTAACAGGCTGTTTGGCTTTATGTTCTAAATATGTGAAGACTTTCGCGATGCGCTTTGCCTGCGGGCGCTGTATTGTTAGTTAGTACGTTCAATCTTAGAGTATAGTCAACCGGTGGAAACTAGCTATTTTAAATTGGCTCACTACTTGACTAGCCCATTGGTACCAAGTAAATCGATTAACAATAACCGGTACAGAGAAAGTTTGTTCGCTACGCGCTTCGTCATCTGCCCTGGCGTGACATGGCTAACTTGCCGTCTTACGTGGATCGCTGTCGTCTGCTTGGAATCGACACCTTGGATCAAAGAAGAAGCTGTGTTTGCTGCTAAAATCATACAGCGTAATTTTGTACATCTCGCAGCTCGTAATCTGTAATATGGGTTGAATAACCCTATCCGTGCCGTCGCTAATGCGTTTGATGACGTCTATGCATTGTTTAACTTTAATGTGCCGTTACATGTTTTTAATAGAAGACTGTCCTGAATTGATACGTGTCCTGTTTTTGTTTTAATTATATATTTTTTATTATAGTCACTTTAACGCTCTTGGGTCATTCGTGACTTGTCCGGGGGTGAGATTTGAACTCGTGATTTTGGCGTGAGAGGTATGGATGCTAACCACTACGCCGGGGTCGCCCCCTTTAATTATACATTTTTAATTCAATAAGGCAACCATATGTCAGATGAATCATTGAAACAATATATAAATAATTAAATAAATATCTTTTAAAAATAAAAGTCGTGTCATTTTTGGCCTGCCTAACTTTGTGTTTCATTGCCATCATAGCACGACAAGTTACGTTTTCATAATAATGTTGAAAACGTTATCCGATTTCATAATTCTATCGATCCACAGTGTTTAAAAAACTAGCTCATTCAGCAGTACGGGCAATTTTGGATATCTTTATGGGGCTGTACCCAAACCACGTTGACACCTGACGTTCCGACTATAGCTGATATTTGCGCCGTTAAGTTCTCGAAATTCCATTGATGCTATTATTGACGGTATTTATAAGATTTAAGACAGTTAAACATAATCAATGAAGGTTGTCATAATGGTTTGGGATTTCAATATACATACAGTATTCCCTCCATATGAACCGTTGCGAGCGAAAGTGGCACATAAGCCGTTTTTATCAAGTTCGACGTTTTTGTAGTGTTTCAGTTTGAAACTTTACTTCTATTGATATGACTGAGGAGACGGGGGTGATTATAGTAACCCCCTCCCCCTGATTTTGCAAGCTGTGATATCGCAGCTCGGAATATCAAGCTAACAAAACTCACCAGCTACAAATCTCAATAAACTGTGGAGAGATTGAGTTTCATGACTTTTGCTTTACACCCAAACACAACGGAAGCTTCCATAACGGCTGGCAGCAGTCACTGCGTGTCTGCCATCGGTGAAGAGTAAAAAGAGATAGCAAACTATACCTTCTCTTTCTAAAAAACCGATGTGCAACGGAATCATTTTTGTGTCGAGTCAACTCTCAACTTGATTTTTTCACGTTCTGAATAGTCTCGCAATATTAAAGGAGCTTGTAAAATCAATATCAAGCATAATATGTTGTTCCAATGTCACGCGTGATATTGAGAGTGTATGAGAGCGGAAAAATATCAATTGATTGCTGATTTGGCAGGAAAAATTATTTTTGACATTTATTTCAAAACATCGATCTTTGAACAGCTGTAACTATTTTCACTCACTATGCGGCTAGACTACCATGCGTCTCCATCGATTTATAACGACTGTAACATGGTCTAGTATAAGAGAGGAGCAGATTCAAAACAAACTGCCTTGGCAACCTATACCTAGGTGGTTTCTAGCAACACTGCCAATGCAATCAATATAGGCGCTGCTAGATTGGCTCTGGCTTTGACAGTTCGTTTGCCTCAAAACCAGCCAGTCCGCTCCTCTCTTATACTAGACCTTCTCTAGTCACGACGCACGGTAGTCTAGTCGCATAGGAGTATTGATCGAAAACCCAAAAGTTGATAATTTCAAACAAATATAACTCAAAAACGAAAAAAAAAAACCATCGCTGATTCTGTGATATAATGTGTAAAAAACCTAAATTTTCAAGGAAAAATATTTAAAAAAAACATTGCGTCCTTTATCTTCAAATCATGAAAACCATTAAAAACAAATACAATCAATGTTTTTCAATACAAAATCTCAATATCATTCTTAGTTCTAAAAACTATTAATTATTTTTCATTTGATATTTTGATTTTTAAAATCTGCCCAGTCTAATCTAATCTAATCTGATCTAACACCAACACAGCCAGTTCTTGAAAGCATCCTGGAAAATGATATATATACCATAATTATTCTTGTCTATTTGATATATGTTTCACATCGAAGATGCGTCACACATATCAAAACGGCCAGGCCTGCGGTGCAGCATTTAAGGGACAAGATGATTCAGAAAACAGATTGAAAGCAAGTTTTCCATTCAACTGACATCACAATCCATACGAAGACCTAAGACCTTCCTTATAAAGACGATTTCGTACGGATTGTGATGTCAGTTGAATGGAAAATTCGCTTTCAATCGGTTTCGCAATTCTCGGAGCTGATAGTCCCCGGTCCAGCACCGCCTTCTTCACGATAGCTCTTTCAATTCGGCCAGTTGTCTTTGAAGGACGCCCCGATCGCTTAGCTGGTGAGATAGAACCACGCTTTTTGTACATCTGCACAATTCTAGCAACCGTATCTTTGTGTCGATACTGAAGTAGAAAAATTTCACTTAATTCTACAAAACCTAATCTTAGAAACTGTACCATAAAAAAAAAAGAAGACGAACACAAAACAATAAACTACCCGCATGGTTCAATCCACAACTGAAAAATTTGAAGAATAAAAAACAGAAAGCTCATAAACTATACAAAAAAGAAAAAACTGAAACCAATTTGCGAAACTATCACAACTTATGCAACCAATTACATACAGCCACCAACTCTGCATATGAGGACTATAACCGCAAAGTCGAAAATGAAGTCAAATCATGTCCTAAGAACTTTTTTAATTATGTAAACACGAAATTAAAAAGCAGCAATTTTCCTTCGCGAATGAATTTGGATGCAAATGTAGGTGAGAATTCTTCTGAAATTTGCAGCCTCTTTGCAAATTTCTTCCAAGAAGTATACACCACATTTTCCGAAGAAGATCGTGACCGCGATTTCTTTGCATTCATTCCTGAAATTTCTAAAAACATCTCTGTCAACCAACTTTCTCAACATGAAGTCCTCAATGCACTAAAAAACTTAAACGCGTCGAAAGGGTCTGGACCTGACGGCATCGCACCCATATTTTTGAAAAACCTTTCTGAAGAACTCGCATTTCCTCTAGAGCGTCTTTTCAACATGTCTCTGAAAAATGGAAAATTTCCTGAAATTTGGAAATCATCTTATTTGGTACCTATTTTCAAATCAGGTGCAAAATCAGACATTCGAAATTATCGTGGAATTGCTATTATTTCTTGCATTCCAAAACTTTTTGAATCAATCGTAAACGGCAATATTTTTCAGCAGGTGAAAAATCTAATTACAAGTAAACAGCACGGCTTTTTTAAAGGTCGTTCAACTACCTCTAATCTTCTAGAATATGTATCTTTCATTATTAAAGCGTTGGACAGTGGCAAGCACGTTGAAGCGCTATACACCGACTTCAGTAAAGCATTTGACCGCATCGACATACCATTATTAATCCTCAAATTGCAGAAAATAGGAATGGAGCCTGGACTTTTGAATTGGCTTCAATCATACCTAACACATCGTAAACAAATAGTTCGCTTTCAAAATAAACTTTCAGAACCAATTTCAGTCACCTCTGGGGTACCCCAGGGTTCTCATTTAGGCCCACTTCTTTTTATTTTGTACATAAACGACATTTCCTACATACTTAAAAAAATAAAATTGCTTGTATATGCAGACGACATGGAAATAAGTAATTCTAGCGATGCAGAAGAATTCCAGAATGAAATCAATATATTCCACACCTGGTGTAGTAAAAGTCTACTTAAACTGAACGTAAAAAAATGTACTGCAATAGCATTTAGCAGAAAAATTGAAACACCGCATATTGAAATATCATTAGGCAACCAAATAGTAGAAAAAAGCAAAATTGTAAGAGATCTAGGTGTAATCCTAGACTCCAAACTAACTTTTATAGAACATTATAATACTATCATTAGTAAAGCAAACAGAATGCTAGGCTTCATCAAAAGGTTCAGTCATAATTTCGAAGACCCATACACTATTAAGCTTTTATATACCACATATGTAAGGCCAATTCTGGAATACTGCCACCTAGTATGGAATCCATACATTTCCATACACGAAGAACGCATAGAATCTGTCCAAAAACAATTCCTTTTATATGCTTTACGTAAATTGAATTGGACTGCATTTCCATTACCATCTTACGAAGCACGCTGCATGCTCATCAATATACAAACACTTAAGGAGCGCCGCCAATTTGCAATGCTTTTCTTCATCAACGACATTATTTCAATGCGCATAGATTCGGCAGAAATTCTCGCACAATTAAATTTTTACACACCTTGTCGATATCTTAGAACACGGAATTTATTTTCAGAAACATCGTACAGAACAAACTATGCAAAAAATAGCCCAATCAATCAAATGATGCGCCTATATAATTTGCATTGCGGAACTATTGACATCACTATGTCCAAGCAGCAAATACAAACTAAGCTAAAACAGAATAGAATTAATGCATAGTATGTAAGTAAACATTGTAATAATCATTGTATGTAGTCTACACTGGCTTGACGAAATGGAAATAAATGGAAATAAATGGAAATAAATGTGGGTGGCCCTTAAGACTAGTATGTCCCGAAGAAATGTGCTCAACTTTTTGGCTCAGCTCTGGTACTCTCTTCGGTCCCAAGCTAGTCGATGCACCCCTCGAAACATAGGAAAATCCACGAACCTCTCATTTTATCTGTCAAACTTTCTTAGATAATCAAAACAAGCATAGTGTAGTACTAGAATTTTAAACTAGAATGAGCTACGTTAATCAATTTGCACGGGACCAATAGGCTAGTCAAGTAGTGAGCCAATTCCAAATCGATAGTTTCGTATTGATTATTGCTTAAACTCTGTAAAACACACTTAAATCGTAGTATCCGTTTGGAGGTGGATAAACTTTTTTTTGCTTAATTTTTTCCCTGTTTTATAATTTATCACAGGAAATCTCAAGAAAAGATATAAACGCTTTCAGAGTTGGTTGGAAATGCTAACATGAAGCTTTAGTGTTATAATTTATTAGCTAGAGAATGATCTTTAGAAGAGGGTAGGTGGATAGTTCCGTTAGAGTACGGCAGTATGAAAATTGAATAGAAGTTGAAAATGAGCGAAGGGCCATTAATGCGACAGTTTTTGAAGTCAGACGCACATCTTTTGCCTAACCCGTACGATGTACGCGGAGACTTGAAGTATGTCTTCAAGTCTACAGGCAAAAGATGTGCGTCCTCCTTCTGCTCATAACTGACTGCGGCTGTGGAATAGTTCTAGCGACGTTTCATCACTACCTAAAGCCCCACGTTTGCGAGAGCATTTCCAGTCGATGGTGTGTTATAATGCAATTCTTCTTTACCCAACTATTGTGTTGCTCCTCTCGTCATGACCAACGTGGTAGCCTTAATTTCAATAACAATGTGATAAATAAACATAAATTACTGAATCATTGAGGAACACTCATAAAATGAAACTGATTTTCACCAGAAAAACAAAAAAAATGTAAATTGGTAGGGGGTGGATAAACTTTTTTTGCATACTGTAAATTGTACCCGTTCAATTTTGGCAGCAAGCCTGAAAATTTAGTGTTGCTAAAATCAAACGGTCTTATTTTGAAGTTCAATTTATGATTCTGTTGACTTCAGACCACTGCGAGGCATCGCTATGACATAGACGTTACTAATAATAAATCTTTTATTAAAAGTTGTAATCACAAGGAGAAAAAACACACTATTTTCAAATTCCGTTCAATCTTGGCTCGTTGCCAAAATTAAATCCCGTGCCAAAAGCGAACGGTTTTGTGATTTTGTTGCTAAAATCGAACCGTGCCTAAATCAAACGACTACTGTACAAATATTTAAATTAAATAAATAGTAAGCTCTCACCAGATTCTGCAGTTGTTTGTAACCATTCAACACTGTTGGCCATCATAATCACAAGTGTTAATAAGTAGGAACGAACTCACCAAATGAATCCATGAGTACCGTGGAGGCACCATATTCGAAGCGGTTCCTAAATCGACGCACTCAATAATGTTCAACTTTCTTTAAATTCCGGTTTAATTGCTTATCTTTTGGCAGATACGCGTATTTCGTCAACTACTTGCAGACTTCATCAGTGCCAAGTACTTGGCACTGATGAAGTCTGCAAGTAGTAGACGAAATACGCGTATCTGTCAAAAGATAAGCGATTATAACGGAATTTAGAGGAAATAAACCAACCCACTCAAAGCTCTTCATAAAGGGATTCCGTTAAGAGGATCGACAAATTTAAAGGAATGTTCGACTATTTTCAATCATTATTTTTGAAATGTTACTTCTGCAAATATTACTTCCTGTGCTCTAGGGATGATGGTGTAACAAAGTTTAAAAAAATATCTTGTCAAAATCGAGATGCGATGAAAATTAAACGAGTGCGTCATCATTAGGGACGCGTCAAATATGGTGCTGGCACGGTAATGTCAACAGAATGAAATTGCATGGCGCTACTGGTACTTTGATTGTCCACCTTTCTTGCTTGAATCAGGATGATATCCACCTGGTACTATTCAACATAATTAACATGTAGCCTCTCCTTGAGTACATCCCGATTCCTAGTGATTCCTTTTCTTCAGGGAGAATTTCCTGTAGTCCTGTATCTGTTATCTTTTTTTGTAATTTTCACATTTTAATCATCCAGATCAGGTTCAGCTAATATGAAATATCACTAAAAGAGTCCGCAGGATTAGCCCTTGTGGTTCGCTTCTCCGTGACGTCGTCGCAAACGAAATAACGTCGGGGTCACGGAAAGACAGCCCAAAACTTGAATAACTTTAGAAATCACTATCAGATTGGTTTCTTATACTGTTTTAAAAATATGCCGAAATCGTTTCTCCGAAAAAAAAATCACAACAAAGAAAATGCACGTCAAACTTGTTCCTGATTTTTAAAATCTGCCCAATGGTTATTAAAAATTTATAAATTTTTGAAAAAAGCAATTTTTGAAAAAAAAAACCGATTTTTTGGACCACCCTAACATGGAAATGGTCACCCTAATGATAACATAAATAAATAAGGGTCTTATATTGTGCGATAAGGAACAACACTACAAATTTTTACGAAATTCTGAGAACCACTATATCGTTTTGCTATGGAATGGCTGTATTAGAGTATTTTGAAAAAGAGCGTCTCGTGTAAAATTGACTCTATAGTGGATATGTACCATTTTGCCCCGTAACGTGGGTAGATCACCTTTTCGTGGTACGTTACGGGATTTTTTTTAAGATCTACCACCGATAGTCCTGACTACTTCAAACTAGGGGAACAATATTTTTCAGTAATCAAAGGAACACTTGTCCTTGTTACTTTTTATGCCTTGTTGATAGTGACAAGCCTCGGCTTTGACCACCGAGGACAATCTTGAAACAAGGAAAAAATGAGTTAGTTAGTCTGCATCTATGTGATTGCTAATCTTCTATTCGTTGTTCTCTAGCTTGAGGTGGTTAAGACTAGGGTTCTGATGCATGGTCATTATTGGTGTCATTGCTTAATTTTGTTGGTAAGGAATCCAATTTTGACTGACAAAAGGGCGCGCCTTTGGAAGCTGCTCTCACTCTTCGAAGGGTAAAAATAGCGGGAAGGTATGAAGGTAAGAATGTCAACTGTATCAAGACCTTACGCCTTCACCCACCACTATTTCTCGATTGTCCTTCAACCCATTGCGTTGATTTTTTGTATGTGATTAGTGTCAACCTCAAACTACCCAACCAACACACTTCCGTATCGAAAAGTTGCGGTAACTTGATTGTGACCGGAATAAGTCGCATAGGAGTTGCTACAACCGTTTTGTGACAGGCTTGTGTGCTGCTAGGGTAGTTGAAGAACAGCCGAGAAATAGCGGTGGGTGAACGGCACCGCCCACCGCATATATGAAGGGAATGCTGTAGGCCAATTCAACACTTAAATTCGCACTGTTCTACGTTTCGCTAGAAGGTGGCACGCAACTTGCAGGGCACTATCTTCAATAAATCCAGTCAGTTAATTTGCTGCGACTGACAACGTAGACATTGTCGGAAGAACGTCTGATACGGCGCCCATCCCTTCTGACTGGCAGCTCGGGCCATTCTAACTGCCCACCATCGACTGATGCGCAAATTTATAGATGAGTGTTTTTCTTCTAATCTCTAACACCGTTATTTGCCAGCAGCGAAAAAAACTGATTAGCTATGCTTCCGTTCAGCGTGTGTCCTCCTCCGTTATCATTAGCGTTCCCCGCCTTATCTGCCAGTGGCGAGTTATTTAAATCGGATCGAATATTTTGCTTGTGTACCCCACAAGCATCGCTTGAAAGACAGGACGACTCAAAAATGTGCAACGAGTTATGTCAATACGGTATTCCGTCAGATGTTGGCATGCATTTCAGAATGGTATAGGCATGAGTTATTAGACGTGCCACAGCTTAGTAATGACTCAGCGATTATTCGGCATAATTTATTCCAGAGTATATAATAAACATGATTCATAAAAGTTTATTGTTGTTTTTTCACTAAGAATAGGAACTTTTCTTTCCTAGGGAGCCAAAATTTTGGATGGCAGTTTTATGGTGGAATTTAAATTATGATTCTTATCTTTTTATGATGATAATTACAATCTGAATTTGCTTTGTGTTAAAATTTATGATTTAGGTAATTCACGATTAGCTGATCAATGTATATGATTTGTTTACTCAAATAATTAATTAGCATATTTAGCTATTTACAATCATCTCTACCATTTTACATTCCAGGTACCTGACCCTATTCTTGCGGTTGTCTATAAAAGAGTCCCGTGGACGTAATTCAATTTCCAGTAATCGCGATGCCACCCAATCAAGCGGATCGATCTTCAAATACAGAATTCATTCGTGATCGTGCTGTCAGCAATCCTTCGGATAATTTTCCATTGGAATCACAATCGTTCGATTGTACCGCCAGTTTTTGTTAACCCGCCGAACACAGGTATTTATAAACTACAATACCCCTCCTTGTAGATTTGATGTGGAACGAGGTTTTTCCTAGATAGAGCACAATTTGTTCAAACATGGCTCCGACGATGACTCAATGGTCGGTCGGCTGCAGAAGGGTTCTTTTTTTTATCTTTGTCGAAAAATGTCGCAATGATTCTCGCTCTCACACGTGAATGCGATCGCTAGTGAAACAACGAATCTTATGTTTCTTTGCATGTGTCATCGAAGGGATCGTAACGGAATATTTGTGTTCAACAGAGACAAAGACACTGATTTAAGAGTGCAGTACGCGAACCTCAAACGATTTATTGTGAAAAGTGGTTTAGGGAAAACGCTCCTATAGTTACGGTACTGGAATTTATGCTGATTTCGAATATAAATGGGGTAACATGCATTTTTGATCGATTACTCGTGTTATAACGTTAAATTAGTTACAATTGGAGAATAATTCAAATATGTCCTTTACCTTTCGTAGCCTTTGCACCTATAGTTGTGGTAGAATCGCGCCTTCGTCCAAAATCTAGAGTGCATTTGGCGCAGTTAACATTTGTGGGTACACGTTACCTATGAATGGAGGAAAATTTATCATTAAATTGATAGGTTAAACTGTAAAACGAACATTTTCTCTGCAAAATAGAGAAGAAAAGCAACAAGTTGAATTGCTAACACGATAGTAGTGGCAAAAAAGGAACTTGCATGCAATCCTGCATGTGCGACCACTTGACGACCAGCGACGAATGCTGAGCGAATATTTTTCCCGCGCGTTGTAAATGTAACCATGTGAGTATGCATTTTTATTTAATGGCGAAGCGTTTAAAATAACCGTGCCAACTTCCAACGAACACCACAAGGACTGTTTACGTTCAAAAATCCTTATCGCCAGTTCAGATCAGAAGAGCATCGCTGATACCCTCTCAATTAGATTACGTGGTACATGGGAGCAGCGTTGCCAGGTCATTTTCAGAAAAATCTGGACCAGGTAAAATATTAAATCTGGTAAAATCTGGAATGCTCCAAAAAATCCTGTTTTTAACATAATGCTATTTAAATAAAAGTGATGTGCCAATCTCCCGTAATAATAGGTCAGTATGATCACCTGGAATTTATTTAAAGTACTAGAATGGTTATAAATTACAGGTTTAAATAAATTATATGAAGCAAATAACTTGTTAGCATTGCTAAAATCATCCAAAAGTTGAAAAGTATTGACACGGTGTGCCCAAAAGGTTCAAATATCCATTACGCAGCATTTCAAAAATTGAGTTAAATGTGAGTAAAAAACAGCAGAAAATATGGTTAGAATTGTTTGATAAACTGTTACTTTTTTTAAAAAGAATGAAAAGAAAAGAATCAAGGAAATTTGATCGGATGGATTTTTTGAACTAATAGTCGATGTAGTCCTTACTATTTGTTGCAGTACCATAATTTAAAGATTTTATTAGCTCTAAATAATTCTAATATTAATCTGAGGTTGATCAGATTTACAATTTAGTTCTTGGCATCATACAACACACAACACCTAGCAGACCAGTAGGCAATTTTATTTTGAAGCAAAATTCACCGGGCTGAAGTGGTAATCAAAACCCAACATTGTGGAACTCACACACAGTTTACCTAAACTACGGGTAACTCCACTATTCGCATGACCATTACGAATAATTGTATGTCAAAGAATAATGTTATTATATTACTAAAATGAATGTCTGATAGCTTCATTTTTGAAGTCTCAGGATCTTGCAATTATTCTAAATTCCGGAATTCATATTTTTCCTGCGTCCCAGATCATGAATTTTTTTGTTAGTCTGAATTTACTTGGAACTCTTCACAGGATATTTTCGCTTTTTTTTTTAGTTCAATTCGAATCATCCTAGAATTTTTTATATTCCGCTAAAATAATCTTGAAAATATCTAAAGTTTTCCAGTAACATTCTAAGAGTTCTTAGCATTACCTCTTGTAATCTCTTATAAATCACTCTCCAATTCCACAACTCCCTCAAATTGGTAAGAATTCCCAAAAATTGGCTCAATTTTGTGCCCATTTTTCTCCATGAAATTCTTAAAATATTCTTAACAATTTCCTTGGTACATTCTTCAGAATGACCGTCACACTCTTTTCAGACTTATCCGATAATTCCCTTTAAACTGCTTTGTAGGTAAGGTCAGAATTGTTTTGAAGTCCTTTTCAGTATTACCTAACTACTCAAGTATTTTGCCAAAATGGTTTTGAAAGTCTCCCAGAAATTGCGTTTGAAATTTTATTAAAATTAATCTCCATAGAAAAACATTGGACAGAGTTCCATTGAAATTATTCTCACGATTCGTATCAGCATACTCCTTAAGTTTCATCATAAGAATTTTTTGTATTTCATTTATTGACAAAATCTCCATGCAATTGTCATCAGAGTTGACAAGACAATTGACACCGTCTTCAACCAGAGGTTGCACAGACTGAATATTTAACACACACTAATCCAGGCCTCCGTCGTTCGGTAAATTTTGAACTACAGAACTGTTCGGTAAAAGTTTAAAAATCAGTGAAAAATCCAATTATTAAAAAGTTATCCTGAACTTGTACAGAAGTTGTTCAGTTTACCCCATTTATTGATGAAAAATAAAATTTATAAATTTTCTTGATATCCCACGTGTAACGGTCATTTGAAAATTTTACCGAGTTGTTCTACTGTTCAAAAACCCGGTAAATTCCTACCGACTTCGGTGATCTGAATTAAGTGTGCACTAAACAACGGACATTACACCACACCCATTAGACCACTGACCAGTAGGGAAATTTTCAGGTTGCCAAAATTTGCACCGGCTAGAGCGGGAATCAAACCCTCACTTCGTGGCACTCACAATACCCGAAGCCCACAAAGATGGATGTAATTCTACTCAGAAGCAGCTTGAAATTTTCCTTGGATTTCACAAAGAATTCGCCTCACACTTAACTGTGAACTATTTTCAGAATTATCTTAAAATTCCAATAATGTCCAACGTTGATGGCCTTAAATAATCAAAGTAGCAAGTTTGGCTTTTTATTTTATTTTTTATTAGAGGGTAAATCAATTGCAGTGATATTTTTAAAGCAAAATATACGTGGTCTGTCTGTGTATCTGGCAAGACGACTAAAAGTCTGGAAAATTCAGATAAATCTGGAATACTGGCAACGCTGCATGGGAGGGTATTGAATTTCTACCCGAGCAAAGTATTAGATTAAATTGAAATCTAAATTTGATGATGTGATTTCGCTGATAATGATTGCTCAGATGTTTTATTTCAATTGATTTGTTTTACATTTCTCGACCAACTATTAGCTTTTGCAAACAAAACTTGTTAAGCTCTTTGGCATTACAGATTTTGTTTGGCATTTTTCAATTGTTGATAAAACATGTTCTTAGTTTTTCATAAACTTACCTTACCTTACCAATCAGGCTAAGGCCTTGATGTCCTCTACTGTCAGAAGCAGTCGTCTCCTCTCGACTCGATCCATGGCCACACGTCGCCAGTCTCTTAGTCTACGAAGGATCCGCAAGTCGCCCTCTTGGGTCGCATTCGAGAACCATTTTCACTAGTTCGTCGTCCGGCATTCTTACGACGTGTCCACCCCACCGTAGTCGCCCCATTTTTCTAGTGTGGACGATTTATGGTTCCCCCAGCAGCTGGCGCAATTCGTGGTTTATTCGCCTCCTCCACGTATCGTCATCCATCTACACTCCACCATAGAAGGTACGCAACACCTTCCGTTTGAAAACACCACGACCCAAATACACAAACTCGTCAACCACCTCGATTTCATCATCGTCAATCTGAACTCGGGTGGGAGGCTAACATTGCCTTCGCTAGAACCTCTTCCTATCATGTATTTCGTTTTCGATGCGTTGATGGCAAGTCCAATCCGCCTAGCTTTAGCCTTTAGCCTTTCCACTATCATCTCAAAGCTGGAAGCTGAAGCTCTTCTTTTATCACACCTTCTAACGCGAAGTTAAATAGCAGACACGAAAGACGCATTTCGCGCCAAATCGTATGCGGAGCTGGCAACACCCTTTCAGATTTCAATTAAATTTTCTGGATGTGTAGTTTAGTTTTTCAAAAATTTATCCTAACTTTGAGAAGAGCCAAACTGTTTTTGCTGATTTTTTTCAAAAAAATATTATGGAAAAATTACAACTCCTACAAAAATGTGTTGTATGGATGACTTTTAGGAAACTGTCCAAATTATAGCATGTATGAATATAGGTTTAAAACATTGAAAATATATAAATAGATGATATATAAACAATCCTGTCTTTTCTCTCTCTCATATTATCAGATTTTGCCTCAGTAGTAGACAACAGAATAAGGGAATGATATTTTTTTTTGACAAGGTCTGCATTTCCAGAAAGTTTTATTGAACTCTGAGAGGGTGCTGCCAATTCCGAATACGATTTGGCGAGAAATGCATCAAGAGCGCTTTTCATATGAAAATCTCGATTAATCAAAATGAACTTCCCAAATAGCATTTCTTGTTTTATTGCACTCTATTAGTGGTTTTGAGATCAATTTTATAAAACCGTCAATAAAACTAATAGCTCCAGCACAACCTTTTGATAACCGCTATAAGATCGTCGGACCAATCTTGATAAAGTTTATAAAGCATGTTTGAGAATCACAATAAAGCTGTCTTAAAACCTTTTGTAAGAAGGCCCCATACTCTACAAAAGGTTCTCATAGCCTCTCTAAGAGTAATATTGTATTCAAGCAGTTTTATTACGCTTTGGTGGAAATCAGTTATAAATCCAATTTAATTTTTATTTGTTTCAAAGCAACCACCACAAATAAGCTTGTTGTTGTTCTGTCCTGCTGATTTTTTTTCTACATGGAAATCTTTAGCGGTAAAAATAGGTTTAAGTGTTGATGTCAAGATCACCATGCAATCAATTTTGTTTCATGTCAACATTAGTGAAAATCTTAAAGAAAATATATGACTTTTTAGAAGTTCCAAAACATATGCGCTTGAAATTTTATCGTGTGTATTGGGATAATAAGAGGGTTAAATAAATGCGCCTCCAAAATAATTCAACTTAACAAAAAAGATTGTTTCAGAAATCAACTGAATTTGATGGAATCATCTTAATTTTACAGAAAATAGATCTCAATAAATAAATTCATACCAATGCACACTGGAAATCATTTCGGATCTCTAATTTAGCCATTATTGTTCATGGATTTTATTCCAAGGCTAATGGCATTTTCGTAATGACAATATGGAGACAGAGGACAGCAGTCGAGTATTAAGACAGAGACACTGAAGAAGTCTGCACATTGTAGACGAAATATGCGTATCTGTCAAGGATAAGCAAATAAGGTAGTGGAATTAAATGGAAATTACTAATCCTTCTCTCTCTCATTATAAGAAAAACCACTTTTGACAAGTTGCAACTGAATGCATTGTATATGACCGTCATAAAGCTGTAGGTAATGGTTGCAGCTGCAATAAAACCTTTACAAATTTTGAATATATAGCCAAGCAGCTCTAGATTTGTTACTTGGGTTAAGTGCTGATTAGACAAAATCCGCATTTTAATCGCAAATTGAGCTTCATTGGGTTCTGAGATGATTTTGAGCTTCACTGGATTAGTTTTGTGTGAAAATGGTACGTTAAAAAAATTATTTCAGCTCCTTAAAAGTGCCCATCTCGCGATGTATGGACGGATGGTAGTAAACATAATTACCTATCTTGAGGCAAAGTTTCATCCAAATCAAACATGGCCTTTTTTTTAATCGACTTTAAATTTTTAAAATCGATTTTTTTCAATAAAGGGGTCAGATGGAATTTTTTCCAGTATTTTTTTTTCGAAAACTTAAACAATTTCCTTAAAGTCATCCATACAACACATTTTTGTAGGAGTTGTCATTTTTCCATAACATTTTTTTGAAAAAAAATCAGAAAAAGTTTGGCCCTTATCAAATGTTAGTCTAGATAAATTTCGGAAAAACTGAGTATGCAAAAGTGCTTATTTAGTCAAAGTCTACACATCCAGAAAATTTCATTGAAATCTGAGAGGGTGTTGCCAGCTTCGATTCGATTTGGCGCGAAATGCGTCGAACATCCATCACCTTGCCGTAACTCCCTTTGCGAGTGTCCCTCGAGAGTGTCCCCGATACTCGAACAACGCACATCACTCGATCCATCGTCGCCTTATCCAATCGCGTCAGTTTATCCGGAAATCCGTACTTGTGCATAATCTGCCATAGCTGATCTCGATCGATTGTGTCGTATGCGGATTTGAAATCGATGAACAAATAATGTGTGGGTACGTTGTATTTGCGGCATTTCTTCAAAATCTGCCGAATCGCGAAAATTCGGTCTGTGGTAGCGCGGGCACCCATGAGCCCCGCCTGGGATTGCCCACGCACTCTCTTGCAAATGGTGACTCACGGCGGCTTAGAATTTGCGAGAGTATTTTGTAGTTGCAGCAATCCATCTTGTCACTTTTTTGTAGATTGGGCATACACGGTGAGAAAAAAATACCCTGCGTCCAGTTCACTTTTACCTACTTTCGACTAGTTTGTCTCCTTTTCTTCTTATAATGTTGTCAAAAAACGGATACGCAGTGGCCAGTACCTGACTAGCACCAAACCCAACATGCGACGCATAAAATTAAGTTACGTTCGAGGTAAAAACTGGAACGCGCCAAAATTGGTCGACAAAGAAATCGTTTCTTTCAGTCAAAATTCATATCACAGAAATCTTCTTATTTTTCTTTTGGTAGTTCAATTCATATATTTAAAGGAAAAAATGTTCGTTTATTCTTTTGGTTTGCCAAATCCGAAGTGCCGTGCTTTCCGCTTAACCCCTTCCATTAAATTTTGCACAGTGGTCTAATCGACCATATTCGCCACCGAACGCCAGTTAGATTTAAACCACAGACAAACAGACATAACACTTCATTGTGTATCTTCGTTCACGCATTTAACGGTTGATTTGAATATTATCAGTTTCGTGAACTACTCGCCGCAGCACTGGCATCGGATCACTTTGACGTTTCTATACATTCTATAGAACTTTTATGCAATATTGTTTGCGAGTTAGCGAGCAATCTTGTTTTCCACTAGAAGCCAGAGAGATGTCATTACTGAGGTCCTATGTTTTGATATACTATGCTTTCAAGAAAAACTTTTTCAAAGTGTTACGTCTGTTTGTCTGTGTTTAAACTGCTGCTCGTTTTTCATGGATTTATTAGTTTTTTTAGATTCCGTTTGAGCAAGGCCTAATACCGTTCGATAGGGCGGAGTTCTGGGCTGTTAGGAGGGTTGTGGTCTTTGGGTACCAAAACCACGTTGTTCGCATCGTACCACTCGATTGCCTTTTTCCCATAGTGGCAGCTCGCCAAGACCGGCCAGAACAGGTCTATTATGTTGCTTTAGGAATGGTAGCAGCCGCTTTTCCAGGCTCTCCTGGACGTTGATCTCTTGATTGATGGTTCCCGTAGTAATGAAAATGCCGCTTTTTAGACCACACGTGCATATGGCCTGCTAGATGAGATATTTTTCGGGAACTTCGATAGTTTGCCACCTTCCCTTTTCCTGATGCGGTATAAAACTCCTGTCCCGGAAGCTGCTTGAAATCCGCCTTCACATAAGTTTCGTCGTCCACGACGACACAGTCGAACTTTGTGAGCAGATTCGTATACAGCTTTCGGGACCGCTGCTTTGCCGACGTGTTTTGTTTGTAATCTCGGTTAGCCACCTTCACCTTCTTAAACGTCGACAACCCGACAAGCTTGCCAGCGACGTCCCGGATGGAGAGGTTAGGATTCCGCTTATATTTCACCGCCACCTTCTTCGTCGTCGCTGGCCACGTCTGGATTACGATTGCCTGGCGGTCGACAGACGCTCCCCGAACACTTTTAAAACATTTGTCACTGTCGATTTGGCCACATCGACCGATTTATCCAGCAATGTTGCCAACTTGGCGTGTGAGAACGTTGGATTCTCTAGCTGCGCGAGCAAAATTTTGAAACGCTGCTCCTCTTGCTTGGGCGTCGTTTTGAAAACTGGAGAGTAAACGGTGAAAACTCATCATAGCAACCATTGTATATGCACTCAACTTCCAAATGCAGCACTTCAGGTTTTTTTTTTTCTAATGCATTTTTAACAGAAATGCACCAATTTGAAGTTGACCAATTTTTGCGCGTTCCAGACTTTATCATACCGATTTTTCTCAATATTTGGATAGTTATGAACAGATTATTTTTTTTAGAAAACATACAGAGTTTAAAGGTTTTTCAAATAGGTGGAAAATTTTAATACCGATAAATTATCGTTTCTTCTTTTTGAGCAGCTTGAATTCACTCGTCGAGCACCAAACCCAAACCCCCATTGTTCACTAAATAAAATAATTTCTGATGTTCAGATGTTCTGATTTCTGAATTCTCTTTCGAAGTGACATTAGTTTCGTTTTCTGATTGTTTAGTTAACCATTAACCAATTAAATTTTTGGTTTTGTCGAATCGATGGACAAGCCATTTTAGCAATCCGCAAACTGATTGATTACAGTTGGCGATTCGAAGAGCTAGCTGAATATTTTGACATTCCTAAACTTCCAAATCAAAGTTTTGTGTTGTGACAAAAAAGCAAGACAATTGATAAAACAGAGAGTGCAAATTGAGAAATACGGATGGAATTAGCCCAAAGTGTGTCGCAGGTGTTTACTGACATCAAATACTGAGTACATTTACATCGAGCAACAACAAGCGAATTCAATATCTGTTTGATCTGCCAAACGCTTAAATAAAGTTGAAATGTGGTTTGATTAGAAGAATTTGAGAAAATGAAAGTTCAAACATAGAAAGTTGATGAAGAATCACGAGTTTGAATACAAACAAATAACCAGATAAAGATTGTTTCTTTTTTAAAGAAATCTCCAGCCGGAAGTAGGTTTGTCTCTCGGTACTGGGACTTGATTTTTTGTAATTTCAGACTTGTACAAAAGATAGAAATCACTAAGAAAATGAAGGTTCTAGGATTTCGAAATCTTTTGAATAGATAAACTCTTTAGAAAGTAAAAACCTCTTTATGAACTTTGAATGCACTCAAGAGAGATTCACGTAGATCCGCGCTAAGACCATATGATACAGAATTTATATAGATTTTTGTCAGCCAGATACAGATTCAAAATAAAAATCGGTGAAAATACAGATTTAAATTAGTAAAATGTGGCACCACTGGCTGGTAGGTTGCACGTGAATCATCCAGGCAATTTATAACATCCACCAATTTTTTACAGCGCATTTCGAGGACATAATCAAGGTATGAATCAACTCAAAGAAAACTTTCTGGCCCACTCAATATCTGGTTGGACCAAAACAACATGACTAACTACGCATGATTCCCACAACCACAAGACAGCAGATTAAGTCCACTCAAACAAAAATAATTAACATTTTGGAAATCCCAATCTAGACAGGAATTAACTCAGCTAGTAACAATGTGGTTTCTTCGTTTGCACACGTTTTCAGATTACACCCCTAATCGGACTCAATAGTTTGCTGCTTCCCGGTAGCTGCCTCCGGCTGGAAAGACAGCCAGATCACAACTGACTGAAGAAGACGAACTAACCCGCTCTCTTATTAACTCCGGGCTGGCTGCTGCTGATGTGCAGTGCGTTATCAGTGACGGCTCGGGACGGATGAAAAATATATTTATTGTTGTATCGCTGACGACGTCGTAAACTCTTTCGTGGTCCTCCCCTTCCGACCGGCTGCGTCGACGCAGTAGTGTGGAGGGCAGTTGCGAGCCCAGCTCATATTCCGCAAGACGCAAGTAAGCAAAACGCGCGCGGGTTATCAGACTCCACACAAGACAAGCACATTTCTAAACAATCAACCAGCCAACTGGTGACTTTGGTTTGCTGCAGTGGAAAGCTAATGTGTCCTGGAATTGTAGTGTTTTTTTTTGCAACCAAAGTCTCATCTCGCACGAGTCGAGAGCCGTTACAATCTGATCCAAATTCCCAGCCAGATCGGACGCGTAGTGAGTGATCCGGTGACGGTGGAGTTTAATGAAGTTGTGAACGGTTTTTTTTTTGCGTGAGTGAAACGCTTTGCGATCAAGAAGCCTCTCAAGACATCTTATCACGTCAAGTTGAGCGAAGAACGAGTCTTAGAATCAATATTTGCTTTGTATTATCAGCGGAGAAGCGGAACACCCTATAGGAACGTAAATACAACGCAGTGCATGTTCAATTTCGTTCTAAATGCGAAGAAGAAGGCTTGAAAAAATGTGCCAACCTAAAAACCACAGTGGACGTCGATCCAGAGATACGCCATGAAAAGCACGTGTGGTGGATAATCGATCCCCGGTTTATATCGCGAGTGTGAACAGTTCAAACATTGCATCATTGCACACTGCTTTACCAGCCAGTGCTGCTCTACACTGTAGATAGGGCTAGAAAAGCGCGCAGCAGAGTGTTCCGGTGATAAGCGGCAGTCGTTTCGGTATCTGGATTTCCTTTGGTGCCCAACCCCTTTCGAGTAAACAAAACTACAGGGTAAGTCGCATGCTTACTGTTCACAACACATAATGACTAAAATTGTATCACTTTGAGTCACTTTATCATTTCTAAGAAAGGAGTGACCAATTCCAGGTGATGTGAAACGCAAATTTTCGATCCGTGATGACTCTTTCCGCTTAAAACTCATAACTGCATAATATGGCAATATTATGGTGCATCAATGGAAAGTAAACAAGATTTGCTTTGTTTTCCAATCAATAGTTATAAAAAGCAGTCCTTTTTTTGACTTCAACTCTGTTTTAAAGAACTTTTGTATTCAAGAGCAAATTTTCATTATGTCGTAAGTAACATTCGCACCAATCCGAGAAAAATAAGGTTTTGTTTTGATGACCGAAAATTTATTCCTATTTCCAAGTAAACACATATAATCTCATAGTGATAGCAATGTTTAACATATTTAGCAGGGTTTTAAGCATACAAATGCAAATCGCTAGCTTTAGTTATTATTAGTTATTATACGTCTTTTGGTGGCCCCTATTGTTACTTAAGTCAAAGTGTATTTACCAGGATATTCGGGAGAATTATCAATTACGTCTCCTTACGTGCAGCCCATTCATCATTTTAGGACCACCGAAATCATCTTAGCAACAAACAGTTCGATTTATTCACTTTAATAATGAGAAAGCGAAACGACGAACGTACACTTTTCACGGGTTTCTCAGCGCTGTTACTTAAGTCAAACGGCATCTCCATAGAAATTGGGCGACTTAAGTAACATCGAAAACTGTTTTGATCGGAAGGTGATTACGTCGAAAAGCAATTTGACTGGTAAATAAATTTAAAAATGGGATTTGATCCTATATTCGGACAGTATATAGTGTAATAGCAGGAGAATCGATTGACACTGATAGCTCGACTTTGTTTACCTTTGTTACATTCGACGTAATGAAAATTTGCTCTTGTATTCGTCGAACATTTTCTAAAGGTTGAACACGAAAAAATCCGGACATGAAAATCTTGTTGCATAAGCCCTGTTCCCACTTGTTTGGCTGCCAAACTCCATTTCCGCTTGAAATTCTTCAGGTCAATTGCAGTTCCACCCTTTTTCTTCAGAATGTGCTTCACAATTGACCAGTATTCCTCAATTGGCCTTAGTTCCGGAGTATTGCCAAACGAGGAACTTTTTGGGGAATTTCAACTTCTTTTTGATTTTACATTCGTCTGGGGCACTTTTCCGGTCAACCGTGGTATAACTGGTCGAAAACTGCCAGGAGCGGATAGACCGGAATTTTCGTTTCGAGAGTGCAGGATCGAAACGCGACGTCCTTGCTCCGGTGAAGCCATGATGTAAACAAATGAACTTATCCCGACAACCAATGCCTACTATGATTATATACACTCCTGAACGAATCCACCTATGATGAGATCTGACGCTTCTTACTAATATAAATTTTAACAAAGGTTTCATATAACGTAAAGTGGTAGGTGAATTCTCATCTGAAACTGGCCACTTCTGGTACCTGAACATGGCTTGATATAGCCAGTGTGATCCTGGGCTCTTTGAATGACTATCATTGAACTGTTTTTTTTTTTAATTTTCATGTCATTTGATCTGTCACATTGTGGGTTTTATTCGTTTCGGGTCGAATTTAGTCTCATGATCCATATAAACCGGAACATGTTTAGGTCACATCTCCTGAACCAGTTGATCGGTTCCAAAACTATTCAAAAGCATTCTATGGGACCATAAAACCTTTCATTTGTTGCGTCCAATTCGGATCAGTGGTTGCCGTATTTTGACGTAGGATTACGTCTGTGATTTTTATATGGCGGTACACTTTGTGAAAACCGAAAATGGAACATGTAACAAAATTATGAAAGATTTTGAACATTAATAGCTCAGCTGCCCCTGGACCGGTTTCAATAATTTTATCACCAATCGATCATAAATATGTCTACGCATCAATGCAATGCTTCTGATTGATGATTTTAAACAAGAAACTATTATAAATTTTCAAATTTGCATCAATATTGACTCTGAAAAAGTTGAAATGTCAAGCATTGTCCAATGTACAAATAAAAAGTGATAATTTTATCACTGTTTTCATGAAATAAACGTTCTTCCCTAACTCAGTCTTCATAATCGAGTACCACTTGGTTGCACATCATTCTGCTGTAACCTGAAAAGATATGGTGAGCAGGCAGCAGAAGCAGCAATAGCAGCAGTAGGAAGGCGGTGGCTGGTTAGGTACAGGCATGGAAAATCATTTGCATTCATTTCGTGCATTCATTTACATTCATTTGTCCCTAACTTTTTTCATCAACAGAATTCCACAAAATGATGTATGGAGTTTTTGTAGGCTTTGTTATTACCTACAACTTTTGTTAACAACTCAAATCCGTATTTCTTATGCATGACGAACCAGAGCGAACAGAAGCCACTACTGTTTTTCAGTGAATGTATTTCACATTCACTGAAAAACAGTAACAAGTTGTGCCCGCTCTAGTTCGTGATGCATAAGAGATACATATTTGAGTTATGGCGAAGACAACCAATCAAGAAGACTGGCAACTCTTCCATTTTCTCATACAAACGCTGTGAGACAGGTACAATCGCGACATCTGTCGCTCAAAGGTAAATGCTTCGAACGAATTTGATAGCAAAGATTACATCCTCAGACGAAGGGTTTGTGTATTTGCTCATTTTTCTATGCGTTGCTTCCACCTTCACTCAAGCGCAGCGCTACTGTATCTGTCGCTTGAATTTTGGCAAAGTTACCAGTCTTCTTGATTTGTTGTCTTCGGTTATGGGCAAAAGTTGTAGTTAATAACAAAACCTACAAAAGCTCTATACATCATTTTGCGGAATTCTGTTGATGAGAAATTTTAGGGATATATGAATGTAAATGAATGCACGAAATGAATGCAAATGATTTTGCATGCCTGTACCTAACCAGCCACCACCTTCCTACTGCTGCTATTGCTACTTCTGCTGCCTGCTCACCATATCTTTCAGGTTAAAGCAGAATGATGTGCAACCAAGTGGTACTCGATTATGAAGACTGAGTTTGGGAAGAACGTTTATTTCATGAAAATAGTGATAAAATTGAATGTAAATGAATGTATCGTAATGTCAAACGTATCTCCGGTCTGATTTACGAGGTGTGGTGAAGGTGTTCTTGGAAAATGAGATCCTTTATGCTGTCACCTACATTGAACACGCCAAGCGTAAGCGACCATGGATGTCATCTACGCTTTGAAGCGACAGAGACGCACTCTGTACGGTTTCGGAGGTTAAATCATTACCAACTTTGGCAACAAAACGGCCCTTTTCAGGGCCAACAAGCTTATTACAGTAAAGAGTTGGAATAGAAGTTATCTGTGTCTGTTTGCCCATATTCAAAACCACACGCCTCCAACGACTACACAAAATGCTCTCCAGAGTTGTAATCTTGTAACCAAACTTGGAAGCAGGGGTGCAAGTGATTTTGATCGATTCTCTTAATCAAATTTGGTACGCCTACAGTTCAAAAACGGAAAGAGTTAAGATATTAGATGATCGATCAATTAAAAGAACTAAATGCTCTTGACATTTGTTCCGTCCACTAGCAGTCGTACGTCAAGCTTCCGTTCGTGCCTCTAGGCACAGGCCCTTTTACTTTTTTTTTAATTGTTGTTCCGACTATATTTCCGGAACCGAAATACCTCTGGGGGTGTAGTACCTTCCATTTGCTGGTGACTTCGTCCAATCCGGTTCAATAGTTGCCGAGAAACACGACTTCGTTCCTAAAATACCTATTATCCGGAACTTGTTCTGGCTATATCTCCGGATTCACATAAGCGATTCCAAAACTATTGAACCATGATACCTTTCATTTGACGGTTGTTACGTCCAATTCGGCTAAGTGGATGTCGAGAAGCGTGGGTTAGTTCCCAAAATCCGTGTTTTTCGGATCTTGTTCTGTTCATATCTCCGGAACCAGTTGATCGATTCTAAACAAAAAAAAATCATAAGCGCTCTATAGGGTTATGAAACCTTTCATTGTGTGGCTGTTGTTCTATTCAGTGTTTGCTGAGAAACACATCGCACAAAATTGTGTAACACACATACACACCAGGGTGCTTCATTAAAAAAAAAAGATGAATTTCTGATAGACCACCCTCCAGTTCGATTCATAACCCCAAAATATGAGCCAATGAAAAAAATGGTAAAGATTGATGAAGGTTTGGAGGTCACGCAAATGATTTGAAATTTGTATGGGAATTACTATGGAAGATTTAAAAAAACCTGTAGAAGCATAGTTAGAGCAGCACACATAAGAGGTTCAAGGTAATAAACAAATACCATAAACGAACTGTATCCCGGATGGGTAAACTATCCCACAAATGGTTTGGATGATACCCCGAACACGTCGTTAAGCTCTCTTTTATGGTTATTTTCACTAGGGTAAGAAACTCGATGTATTCTGATTAAATCAAAAAAGCTCACATTTATTGCTGAAGAGGTCCGTTAGACAAAAACCGATCGTTTCCAAGTTCCGTTCTAGGATCTACAAACGCAGACTCCCTGACTGTTACAGTACCCTCCACGGTATCTCCAGCTAATGGCTATGCAGTGGCTAGCGCAAAGGCTATTGCCCCATCCGAGACCGCTCAGCAAGTCGCATGTGATGCGCTTCTTGCGTTGAAATTCCAACGGAATCTGCTTCAGCTGCGGCGCACGCTCAAAGTCTACGGGAGAAAATTTTCAACTTGTTGTCAATTTGTTGTAGGATTGCTTAAGTTCTTTGGATCATTACCTGAATCCTGATTCGCTGCCTGTACGTCCTGAGTAGCAACGCTGGCTTGTGGCATTGCAGATCCAACCGAAAGCGCCACCGCGAAGCAAACAAGGGCAATGCACAGTGACGTTATTGGTTTCATTGTGGAAGGCTTTTGACGAATATCGAAAACGCTAATTGTGGTGGTACTTGCGGTTAAAGAATAACTGTGAGTGCCAGTGAACTTATCTGCCTTTTATAGTGCTCGTTGTTCAAGTTTATTTACATTAAATTTTCTTCCGATCGAAGAAAATAATTTACTTGCACCAATATTGACTCTGATGGCTACTTGAAAAGAACATGAAACCTTGAGTAGTTTTCATCTTCTTCTTCTTTGGCTTTATAACGGCCCTACTGGGACTTTACGTCGGCCCTCAACTTAGTGTTCTTTGAGCACTTCCACAGCAGTTAGTTGAGAGTTTTCTAAGCCTGTACCTTTTTTGCATTATTGTGTGGCAAGTACAATCATACTATATGCCCAGGGAAGTCGAGAAATTTTTCAACATGAAAAATTGCTAGACCTAGAATCGGACCCAGCCGCCTCCAGCATGGTTTTGCTTTATAGCTGCGTCTTTACCGACTGAGCTAAGGAAGCCCCCAAGTAGTTTTCATGAAATGATCGAATAAACAAGAGGCTGACACAAAGTCATGAATGATGTATTTTAGCTGCTATCTCTACAATGTAGGTTTTCAATAACGTTGTAATGCTCGTACAGAAGAAGCCCATAAGCAAATGCACAATGAGATTCAACCATCAATTTTCGCTCCCTCAGTTTTAATAAACAACAACCCTAGGTTTTTGGACAAAAGATCAAAGGACAAAAGGTCTACAGACAAAAGGATAACACTGCTCATAAAAGCATATCAATCCCGTCTGGAAAAACAGCAAGGTGAGAAAATCGAGGTTATAAATTTATTTCTCCACGTACTCTTGTGGATGAGACAACCCCAACCAACCTTGGTATTTTTCACGATATTTTCTGAACAAAATAGGTAACCTCATTTCTGACGAAAATCCATACCCTTTTGTGAGCAGAACAGCTGGCAAAATTTAAAGGGTCAAGAGGTCGAATGGATAAACGGGTTAAATGGACAATAGGTCAAATTGATGAATGGTCGAATGGACGAAAGGTTAAACGGACAATAGGTCTAAATAGACCAGAGCTCGTTTTTACAAAAAGTCAAATTTATTTAAAAGGAAGAAGGTTGAAATGAACAAAACTTCTAAAAGTTAAATCACTTTAAGTGAATCAAAAAAATTAAAAATATTAAAAGGTCGGAAAGCCGATATGCTGGGTAAAACAAGTAAACCAAGCTTAGAATTTGAGAACCTAACTGAAATACTCGAAAGTGATTTCTCTCTATTGGAGTTAACTCCTCCTTTAAAACATAACCAGTTTTTTGGCATATAAAATCTATTGAACAATCCAGCTGGAAATTCTCGCAAGTTATTTCTCAACCTTGAAGATGACGCCTTCATGTTTTAATGAGCAGTCCTTTGTCAGATTAAAGCTACTGAGCAATCCAACTTAAAGTGCTTGAAAGTTCTTACTTTCGTTGTTTTTCCCCAATCAACCTTTTGTCCTCCTTCTCATCATTTAACCTTTTTTTTTTTTTTTTTTTTTTTATCTAGTTCGTTTATTTGGGAGGCTCAATCGCGTTAGCTTTACGGAGCCGATAATTCATTGTTCACTGTGTGTAACAAAATTCACTTAATTCTATGTCTAGTAGGAGTTGGGCCGATTACTCGCGGCTTACTCGAGGTTAGAAGGGTACATTTTCGAAGGATAGGATCAGGGGAGGAGCTTGGGGTAGGGTTTCGTTGTCTCATCAGAGCGTTGTCGCCAGTATGAACGGTAGTGCTGTTCTAGCTTCGTCCGGAGTTCGACCGGCTATGGTGGGTGACCAGTGGGCGACGATGAGACTCATCGAGACGGGGGGACAAGACAAACAAAAACTAATAAAGAGAGACAAAAGACAAAAGGAATTAAATTCTTATACTAGACATTTGAAGAAAAACATAAACGGACTGCATATAGCAGAGATCACGGGTTGCCAACACGTCTCTGATAGGAACATAGGGTTGTCTTCCTTGGGCCTCGAGGGTATTCAAAAGTCGCTCTCTGGCGGCGTCATTATCCGTACATTGCCAAACTGCGTGTTCGATGTCATCGTAACCGTTTCCACACCGACAGATGTTGCTGTCCACGAGGTTTATTCTATTGAGATGAGCATCTAGCGAGTAGTGGTTGGACATAAGTCTACTCATCACGCGAATGAAGTCACGACTTAAGCCCAAGCCTTTAAACCACGCTCTCGAAGAAACATTAGGAATAATTGAATGTAACCACCGTCCAAGATTTCCAGTGTCCCAATCGGTTTGCCAACTCGAAAAGGTACTCTGACGCACTAAATGGTAAAATTCATCGTGTGAAATTTGCCTGTCATACAATTCGCCTTCCTGCGCGCCCACCTTTGCGAGAGAGTCCGCCTTCTCATTGCCTGGGATTGAGCAATGTGAGGGGACCCATACAAAGGTAATCATATATGATCTTTCGACCAGCACACACATCTGCTCCCTTACCTTTGAAAGGAAATAAGATGAGTGCCTACCTTGTTTCATCGACCGAATAGCCTCAATCGAACTGAGACTATCCGAGAAGATGAAGTAATGGTCTGTGGGCATATTGGAAATCATCCCCAATGCGAAGTTGATTGCTGCCAGCTCAGCAACAAAAACGGAACAAGGTTCCTGAAGTTTGCGGAAGGCGCTAGAGTTTTCATTGAAGACACCGAAGCCAGTGGATCCATTGAGACGTGACCCGTCTGTAAAATATCTTTTCATGCAATTGACTTGTTGGTACTTTTCAGTAAAAATACGCGGAATAATAATAGGTCGAAGTTGATCGGGAATCCCATGAGTTGCTTGTTTCATGGTCAGATCATATTCAATTGAGGAACTGCGATTGGTGAAGTGAACACGGTCTGGAGTATAACAAGGAAGACACATATCTGATGATATGTAGTGGTGGTAGATTCTCATAAATCGAGATTGTGTGTTCAACCCAAGAATTTCTTCAAAATTAGCAATTATAAGTGTGTTCGTCACTCCGCATTTGATTAGTATTCTGAGAGAGAGCTCCCAGAAACGGTTCTGGAGGGGTGTTACTCCTGCCAGAACCTCGAGACTCATGTTATGCGTTGAGTGCATACAGCCTAGAGCAATACGCAGACAACGATATTGAATTCGTTCCATTTTTATAAGGTGACTTTTTCTTGCCGAGAGAAAGCAGAAAGAGCCGTACTCTAGAACAGAGAGAATAGTTGTTTTATAAAGCGTTATGAGGTCTCCCGGATGAGCACCCCACCATGTGCCGCAAATTGAACGGAGAAAGTTGATCCTCTGCTGACATTTTTGCTTCAAATACGTAATATGGGCATTCCAAGTGCACTTTGAATCAAACCAGACCCCAAGGTACTTGAAAGACAATGATTGAGTAATGTTTCTGCCCAAAAGATTAAGATGCATTTGGGCTGGGTACCGCTTTCGAGTAAACACTACCAGTTCAGTTTTCTGCGGCGAAAATTCGATCCCTAGATTCATAGCCCAAGAAGACAAGTTATCTAAGGAATTTTGCAATGGTCCTTGCAAGTCCACGGCATGTGGACCTCTTACGGAAACCACACCGTCATCTGCAAGTTGTCTTAGCGTGCATTGTTCTGCCAAACAGTTGTCGATATCTTTGACGTAAAAGTTATAAAGAAGAGGGCTGAGACATGAGCCTTGGGGCAGGCCCATGTAGCTAATTCTGGAAGTTGTCAGTTGTCCAAGGGAAAAGTTCATTTGCTTTTCTGACAACAAATTGTACAAGAAATTATTTAAAATTCCAGAAAGTCCACATCTGTGCAGATTGTCTGACAGAATTTCAATGGAAACTGAATCAAAAGCCCCCTTAATGTCCAAGAATACTGAAGCCAATTGCTCCTTGTGTGCAAAGGCCAGTTGAATATCTGTGGAAAGCAGCGCTAGACAATCGTTTGTTCCTTTGCTCTTGCGGAACCCAAATTGTGTATTTGATAGCAAGTTATTTGATTCGACCCAGTGATCGAGTCTCCGAAGGATCATTTTCTCCAACAATTTCCTAATGCACGAAAGCATAGCAATCGGACGGTATGAGTTATGGTCAGACGCTGATTTGCCAGGTTTTTTAATGGCTATTACTTTGACCTGTCTCCATTCAGGCGGTACAATGTTGTTTTCTAGCAAGGAATTGAATAAATCTAGCAAGCGTCTTTTAGCGATATCTGGGAGATTTTTCAGAAGATTGAATTTAATCATATCGCTTCCCGGTGAGGAGTTGTTCGATGAAAGAAGAGCCATAGAGAAATCCAGCATTGAGAATGGTCTATCCAGAGAGCCGCCGCTAGGAGACGCTTCTCGAAGAATATTTTGTGCTGGAACTGAGTCCGGACAGACCTTTTTAGCGAAATCGAATATCCATCGGTTGGAGTATTCTTCACTCTCATTGAAAGATGAGCGGTTACGCATGTTGCGAGCCACCCTCCACAAGGTGTTCATTGAGGTTTCTCGTGAGAGTCCCTCGACGAAATTGCGCCAATAACCGCGTTTTTTTGCTTTGATTAATTGTTTCAGCTTTGTCTCAAGCTTTGAATATTCCTCGAAGTAAGTGGAGGTTTTGTGTCTACGAAAAGCTTTGAAAGCATCAGATTTTTCTACATACAATTTTGTGCATTCTTCGTCCCAACCAGGTGTGGCTGGTCTCCTTTTAAAGGGTGCACTTGGAACTTTTCTTTTTTGTGCTTCTAGTGAGCTTTTGTAAATCAAATCGGCTAGGAATCGATATTCTTCCAATGGTGGAAGCGCATCTATTGATTCGACACCGATTGTCACCGCCGTTGCATATTTCTGCCAGTCGATGTTCCTTGTAAGATCAAATGGAACCCGAGATGGTTCTGCAGAGTGAGGGCCACACTTTATTGAAATGATGATTGGCAAATGATCGCTACCATGGGGATCATTGATAACCTTCCACTGACAATCCAATGATAGCGATCTTGAACACAAAGATAGGTCGAGTCGGCTTTCTCGAGCCGGAGGTTTTGCTATACGTGTCGCTTCACCAGTGTTCAAAATAGTCAAATTGAAATCGTCACATAAATCGTAAAAAATAGCCGCTCTATTGTCGTCATATAGATCGCCCCACCCAGTACCATGGGAGTTCATATCACCCAGAATTAATACTGGGGATGGAAGAATCGAAACTAGATTCCAGAGTTGACTACGGCTAATGGAGGTTCTTGGTGGAACGTATACTGAAGCTATGCAAAGATCTTTGTTCTTCACATTTATTTGGCAAGCAACGATTTCGACGCCGGATAGAGCAGGAAGGGAAATTTTGTAGAAAGGGTAGCACTTTTTGATCCCTAAAAGTACTCCTCCATAAGAATCGTCTCTATCCAGGCGTATAATGTTAAAATCGTGGAAGTTGAGTTCTTTATCGGAAGAAAGCCATGTTTCACAGAGAGCAAATATATCACAATCAGAATTGTGAAGTAAAAATTTGAACGAGTCTAGTTTAGGCACTAGACTACGGCAGTTCCACTGTAGCACAGTGATCATATCTTCAACCTCGTTCGACGAATTACCCATCGAAAGATATGATTGATGCAAGGAGGGGCCATGAAACAGTCAATTGCTTAAGATATGATTCTAACGTTGGAAGCAAGGCAGAAACTAAGCTTCTTAGAGGGTCTTGTATGTTGAACATGTTTAATATGAATTCCACAATGTCCGAAAAAGCTAGCAAACCTCGTTCGGACTTGGATTTCTTTTGAGAAGTTTGAGGAGCAGCTTTTTTATTTTTTTTATCTTTGTTGGGCAATGGCGGAAAATTCTTGCTGCATCCAGGGATTGGATCAACAGGAGCCTTCGGTTTTGTTTTTTCATCCCCATTACCCTGGGAATTTGGCAATCGTCTGGAGGTGACTTTAGTTTTCTTACGGCGCACTTTCGGGGAGGGGCATTTTCTTTTTGAGGAACCGTCTATTTTTGAAGGTGCGTGTACCACCGTAGAATCACCTTCATCGGATGAGTCAGAGTCCGATTCTTCAACTGACAAAACCGAAAATTGGTTTGCATCTTGGACGGCTGATGCAGCCTTCAACATTTGAGCATATGTCTGCTTGGAGCGTCCAGAGATTGAACGCTGCACTTTATCGGAGTGCTGTTTGTACATCGGGCACTCCTGCAAGGGGTGAGGATTCTCGCCACAGTAAGCGCATTTTACTGATTCTTTGTGGCAAGAATCCTCTTTGTGGTTTTCACCACATTTGCCACAACGAGTTTTGTTGCCGCAATGGCTGGCCGAGTGTCCCAGCCTTTTGCAGTTGGTACAATTATATACCCTCTGTACAAACAACCGCACCGGAAAAAAAGCACCATCAATTTTAACAAAGTTTGGGAGAACTGAACCTGCGAAAGTCACCCGGAACGAGTCTGAATGTTTATAAACTTTTTTACCGTCTAGCAAAGATGCTGAATGCAGTTGCCTTACATCCAGTATCTTCACTAGCGCGGTAGCGAATGTCGAGTTTTAAAAAGTTCCCGAGGCATGTTTCAAGTCCTCGACAGTCAGACTCGCGTCGGAGACCACGCCTTCTATCTCCACATCTCGAGAAGGGATGTAGATGTTGTACTCAACACTAAACAACTCGTGATCAGCAATTTTATTTGCCACATCATAAGTCGGTGCTTCTACACGCAGTTTGTTGAATCTTTCTTTGTGTACCAAGATTCCCGGATACTTACGCAGCAAATCTCTCGTTATGTCGAGAGTTTTCAAAGGTTTATTTTTGGGCCGAAAAAAGACAACCCATGGTCCTTTCGAAGACGGTTCATAGTATCTGGTTCGCGTAACGTAGGCATCGGAAGATGCCATAAGTGTTGCGCAAAAGCGGTGCGCAACCACTTAAGAAGGAAAAAAAATAAAACCTTCACTAATTAATTAATTTTAATTACTAGTAATTAAATTTTTTGCCCGACGTACGAACAAATCAAAAAGAAAAAAAAAATCGAAACAAAAAAAAAAACTTATATCTACTTGCAAAAAGTTGTCTCACTATGACCCATACTCCCCTACCAGGGGTGAGAGACAGAGTCACGCGCCACGAGGCAAAATTAAACTACAATAGGGAGGCAATGGACTTGCAAAATGTATTGTCTAATACTTATGCCGGTTGTAAACAACCTATCAGCCGTTGCAGCTAGATGGTCCGTTTGCTGCTGCTGGTGGTGATGATTGGTGTTGGTGGGTCGGCACGATGATGATAAAATGACTTGACGACCGGATGGATTACCGGGGTGGATTAAAGCTGGATGGCAACTCCAAGGGGCTCGGCCCATGGAATTCCACTTCCTCTGTTGCACACTGGTCACTTGGGGCACCCAATGGGGGGGTGAAAAAACCGCTCGGGCGGAAAAACACCGAAAAAAATTAGATGCCGCGCGACTGAGACCGGGACGTTGTTAACCGACTGAGTGTTCAACTAGGAATGAACCTTTTGTTCCGTTTTCAATCACTCGACCTTTTGTACCTCCTTGTCATTCGACGTTTTGTCAATCGTTTTTTTTTTTTTTCCTTTGGTTTGTTTTTTCCGTCGATCTTGTTTTCCGTGCTGAGTTTTTTTTTTTTTTTTTAATTCTTTATTTAAGAGATTTTTAGCCTTAGGCCAGTTCATCTCTAGTTTTTCCGTGCTGAGCACCAATGCTACCGACGTGCCAGGAAGGCAGCTCCCACACCTGGACCCTACCTATCGACCCATCAACTCATGAACCGGGGACCAACGGGTATGTCAATCGTTTTGTCATTCAATCTTTTTTCCCTCTTCACATAATTCGACATTATGTCTATTCGACCTTTTGTCATACAATCGACCTACCACTAGATTAGCTTTCAGATGCATGACAGGATGAGGTGTTGACTGAACAATGTCGGTACAAATTCGGAATAAATTTTTAAATTTTTGAATTTTTCACTGATTTTTAAACGTTTACCGAACAGTTCAGTAGTTCACAAATGACCGAGCAGTCTATGAATATACTCGTAGACAGTTTAGTTTACTCATAATCATAGAAAGTGCAGGAACTCAGCGATGAGTAAATTTGCCTCATGTCTTCCTGTAGAAAACCTAGAAAATCTTCTGGAAAATAAGGTAATTTGTCGAAAATTTCGCTAATTTCAGGAGTAGTACCAATAGACTAAGTGAATCCAATCTTTACTTTTCTCATATTCGAGATTTTTTCCCTGGACTTCCTACACTTTATGTGATTTATGAGCAAACTAAACTCAAATTTGGATCGTTCTCAATCGCCGTGTGGAAAAACGAGGAAAATTCTACTGATCTACTGAGTAGTACCATAGAGGTAGCTCTAAGACTAGAAGGTCCCGAAATAACAAGCTCAACTTTTTGGCTCAGCTCTGGTACTCTCTTCGGTCCCAAGCTAATCGATTCACCCCTCGAAACATAGGAAAAACCCGAGGGGGACGACTCTATCAACGATGCAAAAAAGATTGTGTTTTGCTGTGGCTAGCTGCGCGCACGCTGAGTAGATAGAAAGAAGATTGACGACGATACTGAAGATTTCCTGCAAAAAATTGATGAGCGATGCAAGTAGATGCGACAAATGAAAGAAGATTGTTCGAAGATTGATTCGCTAGTGTGAGATTTGTTGACCATCTAAACTTGAGATTTAGATGTATCGCCCCCTTCGGAAAAACCACTAACCCCTCTTTTATCTGTCAAACTTTCATAGCGAATCAAAACAAACATTGCGTAGTACTAGAATTTCGACTAGAATGGAGTACGTTAATCGTTTGCTTGGGACCAATAGCACAGAACAGAAGGGGAAGTGCAAACAAATCGGGGAATCAAAAAGTGGTTCGTTTTTCTGCTCAACAAGCGATGTGTTGTGGTAGAGTTCCACACGGGCTTTCTATGTGCACTCACACTATCATAGCATGCTGCCTATCTTAACTGCAGGCAGAAGATGCCTTCTACCGCTAGGTGCGCTAGTGTTTCCAAATGACAAGTGGAGCCACTTTCTGATCCGAAGTTCCACTCCTGTGCCAATAGGCTAGTCAAGTAGTGAGCCAATTTAAAACTGTTAGTTTCATATTGATTGTTGGTAGTACTGAGTAGCCCACTTTTTGCCGTTTTGAGTAATATTCGAGTCAGTTAATGAGTTGCTCACATATACTGATAAAAATTGTCTTCGATAATTTTTAAATGGTATACGCATTAAAAAAAATGGACTAATTTCGGATGGCGATGAAAAAAAAATCTACAAAAGGTAATTCAATGGAAATTTTTTTCCTTAAATCCTACTTTTATCAAGCCTTCTACAAAAATGCTTCGACGCCCTGCCAGGCGGCCTTACGGCATTATGGCCGGAACCATAGCCATGGCCGATGAAAATACGGATGCCGGTATGTTCTTCAGCTCTTTCGTGGCCTTGGCGATCAGCTGCTCCTTCGTTTTGGCCACGAAATTATTGGAATAGATCCTCCGGACACAACAATATCCATTTTGTCCAAGTACTTCTTCACCGTTTAGTTGGTTGCTCCGACCTTGCGGCCCAAGGTGCGGAACGCTGAGGCCACCTTGCCCTCGGTCTTCCTCTTCAGCTTCTGCTGCACTTTACGGTCGCGCAGCACCGTCTGGCGGCCGGAACCAGGCTTCCGTTCGACGCTCTCGCCTTTCTCCAGAAGAGAAAGGATGTTGTATCGTATGCGTGATAATGTTTGCACCATCGTACAAATAAGGTTCCCGTTTCACCGGTGCATACAATGCCTTGGTTTTCTTTGTATGCACGTAACCTATAGCTCATACCGTAGTAGGCTGTGTTTAAAAGAAAATGATTTACTTAGTTTGACAGTTGCACCATGACGAAGTGGCAGCGTATTCGTGATTTGTCCCACGCGCAAATGTCACAAAAAGACATTTCAATAGCCGTGGGAGTGTCCCGATGGACCATCAAAAGGGCTTTAGATCGAGAAAAGAAAGGACAACTATCCGCGAAGGTGGCCATAGGTCATCCGAGGTCAGCTCGCGTTCCGAGAGTTATCGCTGCTATCAAAAGGAAGATTCGGGTGAATCCAGTGCGTTCAATAAGGAAAATGGCAAAGGAACACAGGATCAGTGACTTTACGGCACCGAAGATCGTAAAGGAAGATTGCGGGGCGAAGTCGAGGGCACGGAAAAAAAACTCACATGATTACCAACCGCCTCCGGGAGCTACGAGTCGTTCACCGACGAGAGCATGTTTACCGTCGATCCCGTATCAAATTCCAGAACCGACCGATATATTAGTTCTCTTCCGGTAAAAGACGTGGCCAACGAGCACAAGAACGTGTATCTGACCAAGCATCCTGCTAGCGTTAGCTAGTGTTTGGATTGGTGGCTTCCGATGGCAAAAAATGAACCCGGTGTTCATTCCAGAAGGCGACAAGGTCAACACGGAGGTCTACATCGAGATTTTAAGTAAGTATGTTCTTCCGTGGATCAAAGAGCAGTACGGTCCGAAGCCAAATGTTGTATTTTAACAAGATGGGGCTCCGTGCCACACCTCGAACCGCACTCAGAAGTGATTGCAGGAACATCTTCCGTTCTGGGCGAAGGATATGTGGCCTGTTCTAAACGCCACCCGAGTACAGCAAGCCTCAGACAAACATTGACCTGTACCCGGAGAGAAATGGATCCAGACTACATTATTAGAACCTGCCGTGCATTCCGGAAGCGTGTGGAGGCCGTAATTCCAGCAAGTGGAAATTCGATTGATGTTTAACATAGTTTAAGCATGGACCCAGCGTGGAAGGAATTTATCGAAAAATCATGGTTCTCGGTAATAGAATGGAAGTGCACGCAGTAGTAGGTGTTTTAGATTTGTGGGTAGTTATATGTTTGAGTGCATGGGGGAATGCTGTCAACAATGCTGTCGGTTTGTTTACCAACAATAGCTGACGTTTTGTTTTAACCTAACTTTTTTCCTAACCTGAACTTCAGAGCTAGGATTAATGTCATTGTTGATGTTGATCAAAATGGAATCAGTTTTATCACTTAATTGTTGGGGGTCCAACTAGAAATCATGCAAGGCGGACCCAGGTACGATCCTTGTGTAGCGAGGACTGAATGGACCAGATCCCGCCAGTCAGATGATTGTCCGCGGGAAGATTGTTCAAAGGAGGATTGTCCGCATGAGGATTGTTTGAAGGAGAATTGTCTGCTACCGACGAGTCAAGGAGTACGTGGAGGAAGAAGATTATCCGGAACTCTGAAGCTCTTTATATGTTCCAGGGGAACGATACATTCGGATGCATCCTGTCTCCCCATCAAATTTATCCATAAAATTCTGCTTATATATCGGAACAGCAGTCAGAACTTTTTTTCTCCAGACATCCTTATTCGATTTTTTGTCTATTTTTCAGTATATCCTGAATATCCCTGTTGATCCTTCCGTCTATTCCGAAAATTCTTTCAATTCCGCTCCCATGCCGTCACGGTGTTGCCATATCTTTTTTGAAGCAACATGCATCAGGATGAGTGCCGTTCCCCAACGTTTTCCTTGAACGTCATTGATTGTCTCTGAAGATCTTTCCTGGTACTATCTTCCTGCGGACAATCGTCCAGTGGACAATCTTCCTCTGATCAATCTTCCTGCGGACCAGTGTTGGAAAAGTTCGCGATATTTCACGAAGTTCACCAAGGGAAAAGTTCGCGAGTCATAGGGAACTTTGATGAACTTTTCCATCACTGCTGCGGACAATTCTCTTCCTCCAAATAATCTTCGTGCGGACAATCCTCTTTCGAACAATCCTTCTGCGGACAACCCTCTTTCGAACAATCTTCCTGTGGACAATCCTCCTACGGACAATCCTCTTCCGAACTATCTTCCTGCGGACAATCGTCCTGTGGACAATCTTCTTCTGAACAATCTTCCTGCGGACAATCCTCCTTCGAACAATCCTCCTCCAAACAATCTTCCTGTCGACAATCTTCCTGCGGACAATCCTTCTTCGAACAATCCTCTTTCGAACAATCCTCTTTCGAACAATCCTCCCGCGGACAATCCTCTTCCTGCTGATAATCCTCCTTCGAACAATCCTCCTCCGAACAATCTTCCTGCGGACAATTCTCCTTCGTACAATCTTCTCCCGAACAATCTTCTTGCGGACAATCCTCCTCCGAACAATCCTTCGAATAACCTTCTCCCGAGCAAACTTCCTGTGGACAATCCTCCTTTGAACAATCTTCCTGCGGACAATCCTTATTCGAACAATCTTCCTGGGTACAATCGTTCTTCGATGTTCAAGGGCCCTGGACCTAATGAACTATTAGATTAGATAATTAACTATTTTAACTAGTTCCGCTTTTTTGTCACGAGTTCAAATCTCAAAATGGCGAAACAAAAAAAACGTGCTAAGGGATATGCGGGTACCGCCCTTTTTTTTGCTGGCGCTTTTGCTGGCAGTTGTGCTGTCTGTGTCACTTTTGACACCTGTTCTGGTACAAATTGCTGTCTTTTGCTCTAGTACCGGGTGCACCAGGTACACTAAAAAAAAAACAGCTAGGTGAACCAAAAAAAAAAAATCGCGTGAAGTTTAAGACTCTGAGAAACATCCCCCTTTGAATAAATAAAAAAACTCGAAAACGAAATTTTTGAGAATTTTTTTTAATTTTGACATTGCTTAATGGTGCAAACATTATCATGCATACGGTAAATGCCGGATCGGCTATAGAGATTAGTGACGTTTAACGCACGCACACTAATGGGGGTCTATCGCCGTGTAAAGTTGTTTATTATATCCTCGGGTTAACCTCAAAGTTGCTTGACTGTTTCGCCATGGGCTGCTGTAAATCAACTGATAACGCTGTCAATTTTTTCTTTCTTTACACAACAGGGTTCCCATGACCACCAGGTGGCAGGGTAATTGCATGAAAAATCGCTTAAATCAGTCCATTTTTAATGCACACTCTAAGGCTTAGCGTGAAACTTCAAAGGCACAAATGTCAGCTTCCACAAAACATACAAATTTGAAATTGCTACTCTCTGTTTGTAGTAGCACAGCAAACAAGGAGTAGAAATTTCAAATTTGTATGTTTTGTGGAAGCTGACATTTGTGCCTTTGAAGTTTCACTCTAAGGCTTCCTTAGAGTATCACCTTATGCATACTTATAACCTGCGTTTTTGTGAATTTACGTAAACGGAACACTAAAAATGAGTTGGATTCAACGGCCATTTGTGTAAACAAGAAATATAGAAAGTGCCTACAAGTATGCAGCACGCTTAACTCATTTTCATCCATAACTCATAGGTACGCCTTTGGAGCGGCTTACCGTAAAGCGAACATGCGTTAGTCTTGAAGTCGGTACAATTTTAACGGGATTTTGAAAAGCTGGAAAAGTTCGTAAAATTTTGCAATTATTGTTAGCTGTAAATCTCGACCAATTTTATTTATTATCATGTAATTGGGGGTTAGCTGAACAAATTCTGTGCAAGTCCGGACGTTTTTTTATTTTCTATTTTATTTTTTTTTTTTTTCACAGATTTTTAAACTTTTACCGAAGTTTTTCGGTACACACTTATTTTGTTTTAGCGAGATTTCTACAATTTATTTTGCTGAGATTCAGATGAACAATTGCGGGGACTCAGCTAAAAAATTGGATTTTTGCTGAGATCTCAGCTGTCAAACAGATTGTTGGAGATTTTACCGAGCTAGATTGAGTGTGTAGAGTATGTAAATAGTGGTATATATATGTAATCATGTTTGAGCATTGTTCAGCATCAAATGTTTAAGTCAGCTGTTCTAATTGTCGATGTTTTCCTGCATTATGAATTTTTGCAATTTTGGTTCTTTCAAAGAGAAAAATATTATATTTAATCTTCATGTTAAAGATTGTGTTTTGCTATTTTTGCTGTAACTGCCTAACACGATTAAAAAAAAACCATGACATTAATGTCTCTCCATCATTCAGTTTCAGCGATGTAGGTCCATAACATTTCGGAAAACATAACAATGTTCTAGCAGGGGTGAAAGATACATCATAATCTCTTTGAATAAGCTCCAACTAGGACAAACTTACTGACCCTGATAGGTTGATCGTTTGTTATGGATTGGTTTGGCGTTACTTAGGAAAAATCATAATTTTATTTTTGAACTTCTCGATTAAGCAATTAGCGAACAATTTTAATGTGTAAGGAAAATAAGTAGTTGAATTTTAAAGGAGGCCGAAGCTGGATGGTAATGATTAGCATAGACGTTAACATTACTGATCAGGATTTAATTCGAGGATAATACTGCACGGTAAGAAAAAAGTACCCAACGGCCAGTTTACTTTGACCTACTATTGACTAGTTTGTCTCCTTTTCTCCTTCTAATGTTGTCAAAAACGGAGGAGCAAAACCACCTAACAGGTGTAGTTAAGTGTGGGAACCCAACGTTGAGTATATTCATATTTACCTACTGTTGGGTACAACTATCTTACTTTTGGATTGAAAGCTAGTGGAAAATTTCATACTTGCACACAAGTAAATGAAAATTACTTTGACCCGCTTTACCTACTTTTGAGTTCCTGCACTATAGTGCCGAGATGAGTGCAAAGAACTTACTTTTGGGTACTTTTTTTCTAACCGTGTGGTTGGTTGGAGCTCACTACCATTAATCTCTCATAATCAACACAATAAACTTCATATTCTGAAAACAAACACCATTTTCTCATTTGCGACACACGCAAATTCTCTGGTTGTTGCAGTATCCTCCTTTGAATCCCCGTACGAGACATTGCACGGTACAAAAACCGGTAGTTCCATTGATAATGTTACACGCCAATCGAACTTGTGGGTTGCCTTCCTGCAGCTGATTGTCAATCTCGTTGATCTTCTCTGTAAATAATTTTTACCATTAAATACGCAATAAATAGTTGATGATTTATGGCAGCCAAGAGTATACATACCAAAGCTTTCAACAAATTCACGGACATCTCCAACCTTAGCGTCACCTTGCGGATAGGCACTTCCCAATGAAACTATCGCTTCCAGACACACTAGAGTCATGTAAATCACTGTGACAGTTGACTTCATATTTTGACAGTTCATTGAAAATTTCGAGTAACTTTCTCCGGCGATGCACTTTTCACAACTGATTAAAGTCAGTACAAACTGGCAACTCTTAAATACTTAAATAACAGCCATTCAATCAATCATCAGAGTGAAACAGCGGGCAACGAAAAATCACCGCAAGTATCAAATTGTAACAGTACAGGTTTGGACATTGTTTTTGTATTGATACCTACATTTATCTTTCGTGTCGATATCGATTGATTGTGATACAAATACCTCACGTTTCGTGGTGGAGTACCGCACAACAAAAGTATTGACAATTCAAAACAGATGTTAACAGTTAATACGCAATTTACGCAATTCTACGGGGAATCCCATTGGAGAAAGTTCGTTCCGATCAAGTTCGACATACTAGCACATCAACATGTTCAATTATTTTATTAAGAAAATATCATACAAATTTACATTATAGGAACATTTAACGGAACTTATCCTTTAATAACCACGGCTATGCAAACACGTTTCCCACTATTTTCGCCTCATAGTTTGATAAAAGCAGTCAATGTCTAGTGCACGAAACGTCAAACACAATCGATAATGGTTTTACAGCTGAGTTATGAAGATAATCGATCCATGCAGATAGGACATTTTGAAATGTTCATCTGTAAATAATCTTCCGCCAACTCGAACAAATTTAATTTCGGCAAACGCAAACCTTCTTCGAGTTGCAATAGCCCCCACGATTGCGGCGCGCAATGCAGTGGGCGGCACAGGCACTATCCCCAACACCGAATCCACTCAGCAGATCGCAGGTGGCACGCTTCAAGCGGTAGTTCTCCACCGCCGCCTGGTAGGATTCCTCCGGAAGTTCGTCAACTAGAACAGAAATAAATTTCCAATTAAAAATCCCTCCAACAAAAAATTATCTTCTGCAAATAACTTACACAGAGAATTAGCGTACAAACGAACATCATCGGCCAAGTCCAGTTTCTGCGGGAACGCACTGCCGGAAGAGATGACTGCCGTGAGGCATAGAGCGACGAAGCAAACGACACTGATGGGATGCATTTTGACGACGAGAGGAGAGAGCTGATTGATCGTGGTCTACGAGCTTGAAGTGCGAACTGATGCAGCAGTTAGCGACGATCGGTTAATTTATATGGTTGCGATCGCACTACTGTTCTGTTAGCGGAACCTCCTAGGTAAATCACCGAGGAAAATGCTCGTCACGTCTTTATGCTGAGCTGGGCGGCGGTGAACCACCGTCACTCGGGATGATCCTTATTTGCGTGAGGGGATTTACTTTTCATTAGTGAGTCGGTGGATGCGTTCGATTCTGCAAGTGAAAATTTGTCTGGCATTTTCTGGTAGAATATTTATATAATTATCAAGGAATCAAAATCATATCAGAGAATCATGTCATCAATCAGCTAATTTTTAAAATTTAAATTCAATTCGTTGAATGCGTTACTATTTCTTTGTTTATTAACACTTTGACGCCCATTTTTTTTATTCAGCATACATTCTTTCGAAAGGCCTCCAAAGCAATATGAAAATATGATGGGTTTTATTTTGATCTAGATAAGTTTAGCTTGTCAATTTAGCAGTTTTTGTATAAAACATTTACACGATTTCACCAATCTTAATCATACTTTCAGCTGTAACTGGAACTCAATTATTCTTGTAAATGCTCGGATGTTTACATTGTGATAAAAAGTCTAAAATCTTGAAACTTTATGACGCAGAATTTTCATGTGCTCAAAAAAAATCGTGATCTATAATTTTTTACAAATTTTCTGCAAAAAAAAATTTAAGTTCTATATCATGAAACATTGCCAATCTTTGTGGTCTTATTCATTTTCTATTGATCCCAATTGTTTCCTAATTCAAGATTTCATAATCAATATTTCACTACCCGAAATTCGTTCAAATGACCAATTCGCATTCTAAATTTAATCTCAACTTTTCAGAAGCGTCTGGTTGATTGGAAAGAAATGAAGGATTTGAACAGAGAGATCTATATTAAAACTTTTTTTTTCAAAGAGCAAGTTTTTGGAATCCTTACACTTATTGTGTTCATGTGTGAATAAACAAATGCCACCCATCATTACGATGCCAACAAATGGACCCGTAAACGAAATAAAAAAATGATAATTAATTATTTCATTATTAAGTTCTTAATACCTTTTGTATTTAATGTATATTATTTATTTTTGAATTCATTCATTACGCAGATCAAGAGATTTGAGTCTGAGAAAACACGAACTGACTAAACAAATTGATCAAGCGTCAATTACCTTTGTCAAACTCCTATGTTGGTGTTTGTAAAAATGTTCAAAAGATACAATTTACTACATCGTTGAGATACAATTTACTACAGCACTCAAATACTGAAAACGTGGTTTTCCAAGTATTGCTAATGCTCATATGTTGGATAATGTGGGCATGAAGCACTATGGGCTTAATGCTCATAAATTATAAGTTATGCTGAAAAAAAGCCGATTTAATGTTTAATACTTATGCTTATGGCTACTTGGAAGAAGTATATTTTTTTTCCAGCAAAGCAGATTAGAAAGTTTTTAGAAATTTAGCGGAAACATTCTTGGCGATTCACCGCTCTTGGGATTTCTTCAAATCGCTCTTAGATTGGTATTCTTCAAAATAACTATTCGGGCCCTCCAAAATCCCGCTATATGCTATGTCTTAGATTCTCCAATGTTTTGTTATTTTCTTGATTTTTTCATTGATTCTCCAGAACTATCTGGGCATTTGCTTCTTAAGGTACCTACGTCGGAAATTCAAATGTTGACAAAATTTCTCTACGGATTCTCCAACAATTCAAATAAGATTTATCACTTCAATTACTCGTGAAATTCTGCGGAATTCATTGTTACGTTCTTCCTTATCTCCTGTTCAGCTTGTATAGAATTTTAGATGGGATTCTTTTGAATCTTACTTGGAGTTCCTTGAAGTTCCTGTTTGAATTAGAATACCACTTGGAATACTCTAGAATTCCATGTGATGTTCTACTGAATCTCACTTGAGGTTGATGGTTATACTTGTTGGAATTCTCTATAATTCCTCATTGGTTCTAAATGGTGCTGTTGATTTACGTGGATAAGCCCTACATTCGTAAAAAAATCTGCATTAAACCAATGACGTTTGGCCTAACTCCCATGTTGATCAAGAAATGTTACTTCTGTTATCTTGAAATTGAAACCTTAAAGACTTGTCCTGTAAATATAGCTCAGTTTTTCATCCTAGTTATCGAGTTCTCGGTAAGATGTCAAGCAAGACATACAGTGTTATGTTTATACGGCTTTTAGTGTACATGTAGCGTATAGCAGAAAATATGGATAATTCTGATTTGTTTAAAGGATTGCAGCTTGTATGGAGAATGAAATTGTGTTTTCATGTTAAGCGTATGAATTGTGTAGCAACAAAAAGTGGTTTCTGGTATTTTGGCTCTTACATCAACTATGCAACCATGCGCAGTATAGACAAAGTTGTAGTGCAAAGCTGATCTGTGGAGTTGTGTTAAGCTTGTACAAGTCTTATACAGCCTCTGGGTAACTAATCAATTTTTTTTTTGCCCCGTAACGTGGGTAGATCACTTTTTCGTGGTACGTTACGGGATGGAAGATCTACCACCGATTCCTAGTCCTGGCTACTTTAACTAGGGGAACAGGATTTTTCAGTAATCCAAGGAACACATCTTAGTCCTTGTTACTTTTTATGCCTTGTTGATAGTGACAAGACTCGGCTTTGTCCACGAGGATCATCACGTCCCCGTACAGATCAAGGAGACAATCCCACAGGATAAGGACTAGACCAAGCTGCAGGAATATCAGGACTATCAGAAGAAGTTCGAACTGCAAAAGGAAGAATACCAGTAGAGGCATCCCGTGTTGCACAGGGGTGGTTTGGAAAATTGGTTCGAAGATTACAACTCCCGGGAGATGAAACATATTTGGGAAGCATAAATGGCGTTACACAACAGGATCTGGGCGGTGCACCCCAGATCGCTTTCAAACGCACCGTTCAGCATCACGGAGTTGATGCGCTGCTACAAAATCAGATGCTTTCGATTATAGACTAAGTGAATGCCCGAACGGATTCGATTCCGCACAACTAGGTCCGAGCACCAGTGACTAGGAGCTTGATGCTTGTTCCGTAGCCTTAGGAGAGCATCGAGGGGTAGGTCACTCCACACAATTCAATTTTTACAATCCACATTCGTAAATCTCCGCCAAGTACCACCATGGATTCTCGAAAATCGGACTGGTTTGCTCAAAACAGTCAGCGCATATTTTAATGCCTGTCCGAAGCAATAGGTACATTATACCGCGCAACTGCGTTCAATCATTCCGACCATCCGGCATGGGAAAATGGCAATCGATGGAGGAGTATACACGTTTTTCCTATACTAAATGCATTGGTTGTCAAAGTTTTTTTTAAACCCCCCTATGAGCGTGACGTTCCTAATGGATGCTCCCTTATCACCCTAGTCTCCGACAATGTTCTCATCCCTTCTGGTTTCATATCCTCGACCTTCGTTGTCAAAATTTACACAGTCTCCCGTGACGGGAGTCCCGTCCTCGGTCCCGTCTACATTTCCTTCTATCTGGGCTCTATCCGTTCATTAGATCTTTATAACAGCGGAAAGTCGGAAACTCAATAACCAACCAAAACCAATACCATCCGACCACGCTTCTGACTGGAACTGCTTGAAGACAACCATAGAATGTATCTCGAAACGTAAATGTTGTACCTACTCCCGGGTCATCTCAGGATTCGATAAACAAAACAAAAGCAAGAGCTGTCAAAATACCGGGCTTCCAAACAAGGCATTCACAAGCAAAAAAATCAGTTCAATTACTTCTTGACACTGCTGGCACAGTTGTGGCACACTGAGAAAAAGTTGGAAAGATTGCACTGATACAAATTTTCACATAGCTTCTATTACGAATACACATAATATTTTTCCAATAACAAAATTAATGATTTTTATCTGAATATCACATATCATAGTCAATTCTATGTGAAAAATCAGATTTCATTGGACACGTAAGGTTCATGTGATTTAGGTGCAATTTACAATTATGGGATAACATGATAGTTCATGAAATTCATGTCCTTATTCTTCTAGAGAAATTACATACTTCTGAACAATGATTATAATGAAATTATGCACGAAATCGACTCAATCAAATTGAAATCAGACATGTTTTGCTACCGCTGCCAAAGTGCTGAATATTTTCATCAATCATGGCCATCTTATTCTTCATATGTCAGAAAAAGGTGATTGAAATTTTATGGCGCCCAAGAGTAAAAAGCTGGATAGGTTAGCAACATAATTCAGTGAGCTTTCCAGGCTCAAATTTTATGCAGGTTTTCGATTTGACTCATCAACAAACTCTACTGCGCACAAACATTTGAAATATGCCTATAAGCATTCACACTTAGCAACGTTTTCGTTGTTCGGTAATTTTTGAACAGCGGAACTGTTCGGTAAAAATATAGAAATTTGTGAAAAATGAAAAGATTAGGTGATTGAATCGAACTTGTACATGATTTGCTCTAATAGCTTCGCGAGATAAAACAAAATTTGTATATATTATTGATTTCTTACATGGAACGGTCGTTTGCATGTTTTTTAACCGAGGAATTCAACATTTTTCAGTAGTTCTAAAACCCAGTAAATAGGGGAAATGGATGTAATATTGTCCTAAATGCCTATAATTTGGGCCCATACATAAATTCAGCAATCGACTAAATTTTTAATAGCGACCAAGAATATCCATTAGTACCGTCCCAATGACGCGTTCATCTAGATAAAATTGATAGATAGCTGATTTTTAGCGATGGACCCAATATTAGATCCATAGGCCACATTAGAGCCATTTCCCCTAATTACTGACTCCTGTAAAATAATCATTTGTGAGGTTAAGTTCATATATTTAATATAGATTTAATTCTTGTAGGGTAAACGCACCAATAGTAGCGGTACGTTAGTGCAATGTGTTTATATACTGGTTTATGGAGACTCCATAAGCCACTATAGGAACACATTGCGCAGACGTACCTCAACTTTTGGCGCGTTTACCCTTAACTATCAAGGAATCAGTAACTTAATAAGGATAATAAGAACCCATAATAAGCGAGAAATGTTATAGCTTCGTAAAGCAAAAGTGATCAATTTAAATAAAAGTATCATTCGTGATAACTATCGGCCAACATTTCTATTTAAATAATTGTAATATCCAAATTTGACCATAACCTTCCTCCAGCTAACATCATCATATTGAACTTGAACAAAATGACAGAAAGTTGAATTATTTTTTTAATTTCTCAACGAAAAAGAATCGATGTTTTATGAGATTATCAAAAAAAAAAGTATTTTAATTATACTACTGGAAGAATCTCGTGAAAGGTCACATGATTCCAAAGTTTAATCACAGACAAACAGACATAACACATTGAATATTTCTCACTGTAGAACATCGTCGTTAAAACATTACCGCCATCTGTTTAGTACACTGTGGTGGGCAGTACGCTGAACAGATGGCGGTAGTGTGTAAATGTCAAGGAAAACATGAGTTAGTATTCATCTATGTGATTCCTAATATTATATTCGTTGTTCCCTAGTTTGAAGCGGTTAACGCTAGGGTTCTGATGCATGGTCATTATCGGTGTCATACCTTAATTTTGTTGCTAAGGAATCAAATTTTGACTGACAAAGGGGCGCGCCTTTGGAGGGTGTTTCAACACTCCGAAGGATATAAATAGCGGGACCTTTCAATTAGAGTCGGATCCTTGCGATAAATGCAAGAGTGGCAACTGTAAAAAAAATCGAATAATACTTCATTTTTTCTCAATAGTGCTGGAGTAATACGACGTGCACTAAACTAAGAACACGGGATATACTACAATAGATCAAATTACTGGTCGCAGTGGTGTTATGTCCCTAGCAGAGGAAAAAAAACTAATCAATTTTAAATTCAGCCTGCTGGTGATCTGTTTTTGCGTAATTATTTGTTATCGGCAATGATTATCATTTTTGCTAAAATTTGAACATTTCGGATCTTGTAAAATTTTCAAAAAGGTGTCCATGACATTTTTCAAGAAATTGTTGCACGGAAACGGCATTTCTGACCAAAATGACGTCTGAGACTTGATCTGAGACAAAAGATATAGATATAGAAGATATAGATATAGAAGATATAGATATAGATATGAATAATAGATATAGAGAAAAATTTCCCTCCCCTTGGCTAGTTTTTAACCTGGACGTTGGTGGGCGGGCCTAATCTTATGCTTCATAGTGGAGCTTTGGAGACGGTTGGTTTAGGTCCGGCATCGTTGGCTCATGCCGGGACAGAATAGCGTCATGAGCATGCGATGAGGATTACTAAGCTTCCCCTCTCTGATGAACCATTGCATGAGAGAACCAAAGTTCTAGCCTGAAGTGATAGTATCACACTTGTTACTCCTTTGTTTGAAAGCCGCGTTGTAGTACGCTTACGTATAGGCGGCACTAACGTTGGGTGCGATACTGGCGGGTTTTTCCGCAAATCACTCTTATTTTATTTAATTTACGCATATAGATTTATTTGGGCTTGCAAGGGAATTATACTATTGAAATATTTCAGAAAGTGCCCAACAGTGCTCCTTCTATTTGCGTGACAAGCTTTCATTGTTGTTTTTATTGAAGCATTACTCAGGGAACAATGTTAATCACCATTTTTGTACATGGTATTGTAACTAATCTTATATGTGCTTCATTTTGATTTGGGATAAGTGTTTGAACTGTAGCTCGGGATTTCCACGGGTGGCGTGATTCTATTGTGACATATGCATACGTAATTTTGTGGGACGACATAGTGGAAACGTGTGAGCGTAGTTGGAGCATATACCCTATATAATTTAAAAATCAGCTAGGAAACTATCTTCAAAGTGAAGCATTTTAGTCACTTGAAGGTGTCACCTGGGTCGACTAATATATAATAAATATAGGTCAAAGGCAAAAACAACTTGATACACGTTTAATTTTAGATTAAATACACAAGTGCAGGTACTCACTAAAGCATGGGTTATAATTGATTAGGTAGATTAAAAATTTCAATTATTTATTAAATTAGGCTAATGAGATATCCTAATCATCAAACGAACATAAATAAGAAAATTTAGGCAGCTTAATAACAACAAGTAGATTAACAACAGAGTTAGGATGCGGGAGGTCCGCTTAGGGAGACAACTAGCCTTTAAAGCAACTGGCAACTAGTCTTTTCATATATTGTCTGTTTATTTTGATGGTTGCTTTAAAATATCAATTTGGTTTATATGTGAAAGGATGAATCAGTGGGAGATGGATTTTCGGTTTCTTTACATTTTCCAACACAAATCTAGTACTATGTGTCGTTTCCTCAAAACCCCCCAATAACCGACCTCTTCAATCCCTTCCTTTTCCCATGGCGTTCAAGTGGTCCGCATAGACTATTCAGCCATTACTCTTCCTTTATTCTCGGCTTTGGATTGACTTGCGCTCCCATTGCCCAACCAAACGCTGCAAAATGAAAAAAAAATGAATAATAGATATAGAGAAAAATAATATTTTTCTGGGAATATTAAACAAAAAAAGTTTTTTAATTATTTAACTAAATATTTTAAACAAATTTAAGAAACCCAAATATCTTAAAATGTTTTAGCACGATTTTTGATTTTATTTTTCAGAAAAAATGCTTATGAAAAAAGCATACTTTTGGAATGTTCAAAACCATGGATAATTGAAATATACGAAAATCTTAGTACAAGTACTAGGTCAAAGTTTTGAACATTTTGTTAGTACGTTTTTTTTGTGATTTTTTTCACATAAATTAATTTAATATGTCTTAAACAATGGTGCTCATCCAATGACCCGCGGTCTACATGCGGCCCGCCGAGTGATTATGATGATGATGATCCCACCGCTTACCCCTACAAAGGTTTGACCTGGACGATTTATCATTAAGATTATTTTAGATTGTACCCTCAACTCCACTTTTACCAATTGACGACCATCACGCACCATTTATCTAGCTTCTTGACGAAAGTTATAATGGTACAATCACAACAGACAATGGGGACGTGAGATTCAACTTGAATTTTCAGTCGTCTGATTTTGGTCGTTTGGATGACGCGCTCTCAAACATCGTATTCGATCCTCTACTGCGACAGAAAACATTGGATGAGTCTGTATCAGCTTTCTATGATAAGCTTTACGCAGTGCTTAGGGACCACGTACCACAAAAAAGACAACAATTTTCTTCAGTCTATTACAAGCCATGGTGGACCTCTGAACTACGTCATCTCCGAAACGTGTTTGGGAAAGCACGCAATCGTTTCTTTCTGATTAAGTCCGCTAGTGAGCGGAACAACCTTCGGGAGGTGGAAATCACGTACACCGGACTTCTCTTATCCACGTACGAAAGTTACATGGATAAGATTCAATCAGATGTCAAGCAATCCTTCATATTTCTAGAATTTTGTGAGAAACCAAAAATCGCATTCCAACAAACGTAAAATACTACGATACCACCGCTAGCTCTAATTCGGAAGCGGTATGCCTTTTCGCCAAGTTCTTCGAGAGCGTATTTAGCAAACCATCACCTGTTCCTCGATTCAACCGCTTCACACGACATAGTTTTTCGTCATCGAAGTACTGAAAGCCATCGAAGAACTCGACGTTGATAAAGACCCTGGATGCTGCTAAAGGATTGGTCCACCGCATTTGCTTCTACCATAACATCTTTGCTGCCAACCGTTTGCTGCATGACCGGATGTTCCAAGTATCTTGGAAATCAGCTTCTATTATTCCGATCTACAAATCCGGCAACTGCAATAGAGTCATGAACTATCGTGGTGTTTCTGTCTTGTGTTGCTTGAGCAAAATTTTCGAAAAAATTGTGCATAACGTTCTATATAACGCCGTATCTTCATTAATCTCCGACAGGCAACATGGTTTCATGAAACACTGTAACCGTGTGGTCACAAGTTCATAGGGTTTTGTCGTTTATGTTGTATATTCAGAACCATCACGTTTCTTGTGCAAGAACAGCAGTATACCACAAAAGTGATAGGGTTCTGTACCGTTGTGAAAATTTTGTGCCGTTACGTTATGCCCACCATAGAAACCTAGCAGAGACCAAAATACAACATGGCTAAACTAGGATGACAGGATGAGGGAAATTTGTAAAAAGAGCGGCCATTGCCCAAAACTGGTCTCTTTTAATATCAGGCGTCCGTGTGCAGTGGTAAAACCAGCAGCAGTTAGTGTACGCTATGGAGATTTAACGTTCAGGACCGCTTTTATGTTAGACCTTAAAAAGGTCATCCGTCAGCACACAGTCGGCTCGCGAAATTGTGGAAACAGTTTCCGAGCCCAATTGTCAAGGACCAAATACCATTCTCTGGCCAAACGAAGGCCATAATCGTCAAGGAGTTTTCCCTTCTCGGCTTGACCAAGGTGGCCTTGCCACGTGCCAACGAAGGAAGACGCCTGCCATCCCACCGTCCAGCTACGCTTGCTGGCCCGTCATCCGCTCGCTTCGCCAATCCAGCGAGATTTCCGGCCGCACAGTAGGACAGGAGTCGCTGTGTCGGCCATTCCGATTCACCATCAACGGCAGCAGCGGTATGTACTGGTACAAGTGAACGAGGTTAGGCTACACGACACACATTACACGAAATTATTATCACAGAACAACACGTACACGATACAGAAAGTTACAAATAATTACAGTTAAATAAAAGTGAAAGTTCTTCGTTTTTGTATCGCGGAAACCCTCTGATTGCCCAGTAGCTAGCCGACCCTAGGTGTTTCGGAGCTTGCTCTTGTCGCCTGAGTTCTTACATCCAGTAATAACACTCTGTCTCGCGAAGTCGAGCATGGACGGCAAATTGATTCGATTTATATCGATTTCGCTAAGGCCTTCAACACTGTACCACATATCTTGGTCATTGACAAAATGATGCACATGGGGTTTCCGGAATGGATCACGCAGTGGCTGTTTACCTGTCGGACAGAACTGGTTGTGTTGTAGTGAATGCGGCACAATCCCAACCGTTCAACATCACGTCCGGTGTACCTCAAGGAAGCGTTCTCGGGCCGCTGTTGTTCAATATCTTCATGAACGACTTGTGTATAATGCTCTCTTCTTTTAAACTTTCGTTTGCCAACGACTTGAAGATTTATCGTGTCATCACTTCTTCAGAAGACTGCATGGCATTGCACGAGGACATACCCAACAAACAATTTTAGCTGCAGCTTAGCTTATACAGGCAAAAATTAGCTGCATAAGGCAAATTTTGGCTGTATAAGCTAATCTGCAGCTAAAATTGTTTGTTGGGTAAACGGTGTGCTCGTTTGGTCTAGCGATTATCCAGCAATTTAGTATGAAATCCGTTATACTTTAGCCAGTTCTATCGATTTACTATCTGGGTGTAACTATTGACTCAAAATTTAAGTGTAACGAACATGTAGCCAAACGCACTACTGAACGAAACACATCATTTTTATACTAAAACCTAGGTAGGAATCCATACTATACCTACATATAAATGAAAACAAACAAGATGTACCTAATATTACTGTGTTATTATCAGGTGAAGAGTTTGTGTTTTTGGTTGCAAACTGGGACTGTTTACCCTCTGATTTGAATGTACAATTTTAGGAATTACTCTACGATTTTTATTTCAAATAATGGAAGCTAATGTAAACGAAATACCTTGAAAGAAGTTTGACAAAATGTTTTTTAACAACTCCAGAATACACCCTGATGATATTTTCAAATTTACTTTTAGATGCATTTGATCAAAAGTTATGACTAGAACTATTCCACAGCCGCAGACAGTACATGAGCAAGTCAAAAGCGAACTTTTTTGCCTGTAGATTTGAAGAAATACTCCAAATCTCCTCGTACATTGTACTTAGTAAGGTAAAGAAGTGTGCGTTTGACGAGTACTGTCGCATTAATGGCTCTTCGCTCATTTTCAACTTCTATTCAATTTTCATACTTCCGTATTCTAGCGGAACTATCAAGATGTTGTGTTTGTTTATTTGTCCTCAATCAGTGCAGTTACCTTACACCGAAGACATCATATCAAGAAGACTGACAACTTTGCCAGAATCCAAGCGACCCATACAATAGCGCTGCGCTTGAGTGAAGGTGCAAATACGCATAGAAAAATTAGCAAATACACAAACCTTTCTTCGGAGGATGTTATCTTTGCTATCAAATTCGTGCGAAGCATTTACATTTGAGCGGCAGATGACGCGATTGTACCTGTCTCATAGCGCTCGTATGAGAAAATGGTTGAGTTGCCAGTCTTCTTGATTTGTTGTCTTCGCTTACATGCTATTTTAAAACATACGTTTTATTTGAAATTGTTAATCAACGTAGACTACATATACAAATATCTAAGAAATAAAAATTGTTTTAAACTTAACGAGATGAAAGCCTAGCAGTTAGTGTTCTCCTTACCGTATCTTTAGACATAGTTAGATCTATACGCTCGAAATAATTATTATACATTCTCATCATTCTATTGATTGGTTCATTTTTAACATCATTCGTTCTGTGAGGTAACAGTTGAAATACATTTCGAGTTCTTAACATGCGTGATGGTACGTAAAAATTTATGATTGCTAATGTTTTTTTTCTGAATTTACGTGTTGTGAGATAATATCATTAACAAAGGAAATCATGGACATTTCTCTTCGTTTCTTAAGTGTTTCAATGTTAATCAACATGCAACGGGACTCATAATAAGGAAGGGGAAAACAGGTCCAGCCTAGTTTCCTAAGAGCAAATAACAAAATTGTTTTTGAACTGATTCTATACGATTTATATAAGTTTCATGGTATGGAGCCCAAACCATACTGCAATATTCGAGAATTGATCTCACGTAAGCTATATAAAATGTTTTGATAGTATATGGGTCTTTACAATGATAACTAAATCTTTTTATAAATCCCAACATATTATTTGCTTTGAGAATTATGGTATTCATATGATCTACAAATGTCACCTTCGAGTCAATAATTACTCCTAAGTCCCTAATTTTATCGCACCTTACAACCAGCTGGTTTCCTAGCGTACATGCAAAATCTAGAGTAGTGTGTTTTCTGGAATAAGATATAATATTGCATTTTTTAACATTAATATCCAGAGACTTTTAACGCACAAATTGTAGAAAACATCAATTTCATTTTGAAAATGTAGCAGAATTGTTAAAGATTTCCATGTTCAGTTTCGTATCGTCAGCATATATGAGCACATTTAAACGATTTAACACAAAATCCACGTCATCCACAAATAAAATAAATAATAAAGCACCTTAATGAGATCCCTGTGGAACTCCCAAGGTAACATTAACTGGCGAGGACTTTTTTCCTTTAAAGCGAACCATCTGTGTTCTTTCTGTCAAGTATGATCCAATCCATTTTAAAAGTGTACTTGTCTACTTACCCTCTTCAGACCATTCTCTAGCTAATAAATTATCTCACTAAAAGCTTCATGTTAGATAGAATTTCCAACCAACTCTGAAATATGATCGGTTAAATGTGTTTTAGCCGGCTGTGTCGACACAACTGTGGTGCTTTTGCATTCGCAATATTTACAAAAATAGTACCCAAAACGCCGCTGTCATGTAAATCCCCAAACGATTAAAAAAGGATCACTCCAGACGGTGATCCACCGCACGCCACAGCCGAAGCAACAACAAACATCTGCTGAACCAGATCTATTGTATGCAAATGAGCTGGCACTTTCTTTCCGGTGATTTACCCAGCAGCGCGGTAGCGTGCTCATCGCAATTGGTTTTTATATAAATTCGTCGATCGCTGTCGAAAATGGCATCAGTCATCTTCTCAAGCTCGTTCTACGATCAGTTATCCTTTTTCTCCGTTTTCAAAAGACTACCACAGTATAACCATGCAGTCTCTCAGCGTAATTTGTAGCGTCGCCATTTGTGTCGTGGCTCTCGCCACCACCGGTGGCCAAGCGTATCCTCAAGGATTGCAACTGGCCGACGAGCAGGTTCGCTCGTATGCCAATACTCTATGTAAGTTGTAACGATTGCAAGAAATACCGCTATTCTATGTCAAAATTGTCATTTCCAGTTGATGAACTTCCGGAAGAGTCCTACCAAGCTGCCGGGGCAAACCTCCGACTGAAACGTGCCACCTGTGATCTGCTGAGCGGATTCGGTGTTCAGGACAGTGCCTGTGCCGCTCACTGTATTGCCCGTGGCAACCGTGGAGGCTACTGCAGCTCGAAGAAGGTTTGCATTTGCAGAAAGTAAACGCTCTTTTCCGGATTTTCGTGACCATTGTTTTGGATTCCTTCTCAATAATATGTTCCTACTAAAATTAGATATAAAGTCAACTCTTCACAACTCGATATTGAGTCATAGAACCATAGTAAAAATTAATTTCATGGTTACTGTGATGGTGATTTCCTGTTGGAATGCTGCTCTATAACTCGATTGTCCCTTCAATATCTAGTGGTAGAGAGTTCACTTTAGTACTTTCATTAATAAATGAAGTTTTATACGAAAAACAGTCGTTTTAATTAATTAAGGATTTTCGATTGTAACATTGCAATACAAAGAGTGTTTGGAACGGAAACGACGAGGCTATCAGTAGGCAAGCCATTGCACTGCAATAAAACCAGAACATTGCCATCGCTGCGACACTGATAAGATCAAATGGATAATACTCCGCGGTGATTTTTCTTCGTTTTCTTCGAAGGAACGTTTTTTTAGTATAAAAGTAGCTACTTCCAATTTAGCAGACATCAGTTCCACCAACCACTTTCTTCAGAAAACAGTACAGTTTCTAAACGAACTACAAACTCCTACCACAATGCAGTCCACTACCGTTGTTTGTCTTGCTTTGCTCTGTCTAGCTGCTTGCATTTCAACTGGAAGTGCTCTTCCACAGGACGATAGTGCCTCAATTGGTGATGCGTTCGGTTTGAATATGGGTAAGTTTCGATTTGTGCGGCAGAAATTAGGAGCTAAAAATCAATATCGGATGTTTTTTTTTCAGAAGACCACGATGCCTTGGATCTTCCAAAGGACAAGCTTCCCCAAACACGTGGACGCTGTACAAACATTGGCCGATGCGTTCACGACCGTCTCTGCGATGCTAATTGCCAAAACTGGGGATACAAAGATGGATCGTGCAGTGGAAACTCTTGCATATGCTGCTCTTAGTTAGTGAAATTTCAGCACAGAGTTAATCTCGATATTGAAAGCTGGCAATTATATGCTTCTTAAACAAATTTGGTGAATTCAATAAAATGTCTCCCGATAAATCTTAAACAGTTTCGTTTTCATTTTTTTTATATTACACCACTGCGACCAGTAATTTGATCTATTGTATTATATCCCGTGTCCTTAGTTTAGTGCATGTCGTATTACTCCATCACTATTGAAAAATGATGAAGTATTCGGTTTTCATACAGTTGTCATTCTTGCCTTCATCGCAAGGAATCGATTCTATTTATACCCTTCGGATATAATCGACGCTATTTATACCCTTCGGAGTGTTGAAACACCCTCCAAAGGCGCGCCCCTTTGTCAGTCAAAACTGGATTCCTTAGCAACAAAAACAAACAAAGGAACCGATAATGACCATGCATCAGAACCCTAGTCTTAACTGCTTCAAACTAGGGAACAACGAATAGAATATTAAGCGCCCATTACACATGTCAATGTATTGACAAACATCGAATTGTCAATTTTCCTTACAATATTATCAATACATAAATATTGACAACATGAATGACAAGCGCTCGTTACACGGATCAATATATTGACAATAAATTGACATACTGACAAATTTATTGAAAAGGTAATATTAATGACGATGGGTTGATGACGAGTATTGTTGAAAAACTGATTTTCATTTCACTTCGTCAATATTCTTCCCCTATCCAAGAGGAGGGAGAACGTACGTCATTTAGACCGACTGACTCACAAAACACCTTCGCGCATGCAGTGTTGCCATTTTCTTTGAATTTTCGTGTGTGATATAAAATCGATTTCAAACTGAATAAAAGATGTATCTATTAACAGTAACCAATTCGTTTATATCGATGTACATTTTCTACGAAATCAAAAGCAAAATCATTTTATTTTTTAACCTTAAAATAAAATAAATACTGTCAGCGTTTCACATATCAACACGTATCGAAAATTTATAGTTATATGCATGATTTTCATACATGAATGTTTACCGAAACATCAGCATAATAGTTTATATTTGGGAAACTACATACCGTGAGCTTCGGTTATTCCACAGGAGTGGTAATTCCGCGCAATTGACAATCGATTTGATTAAATTCGATCATTTTGTAAGCATATGTATCTGCATGTGTTATCATGTTGTCCTGTGTATTTTATATGTCCTGTCAAAAAGTTACAATATTAGATATACCAATTTGGTATTTGAATGACAAGTTCACGGAATTATAGCTCACGCGGAATAACCCACGTTCACGTGACCATTAATCCAGTTTATATATCTTTTATCATTCCTTTACATTTATATGAGAACTTAAGAATAGACCTAAAATTTGTGGATCATTGTTTAACGCTTTATTCTAAAAATCATGAAAATTAATTTAAAGTGTGTAAGTATGAGTAAAGGTTGGCTGAAACTTGGTTTCCTATAGTACACACTAAACCAGGACTCTGCTATTTGGTACTTTTTAAAGTACGGAATAGTTCTAAAAATTTAAAAATCAATGGAAAATATGGAAATTTATTCCGAAGATATTAAATGAAGTTATCCCCATTTAATGATAAAAATAAAATTTGGCGATTTTATTGATTTGTTCCGAGTAACGGCCTCATAGCCTAATCAGTAAAGGTATGGTATTATAAAGCTGGAGGTGGCGGGTTCGATTCCCGGTCCGGTTGAACGAATCTTTCGGGTTGGAAATTTTCTCGACTACCCTGGGCATATAGTATCATTGTGCTTGCCACACAATAAACACAATTCATGCATTGGTATTGGCATCGAAAGCTCTCAATTACTAACTGTGGAAGTGCACTAAGTTGAGAGTACGCACTAGGAGCACGCAATAACCTTAAACTCCAACGCAGGCAACGGCTGTAATTAAATAATTCCATTAACTACTACTGTCATTACATTAATAACACAATGTAAAACATCAACTACTTTTTAACTCCATTCATTACAGATGAAATTTCGTAAGTAAAGTACATTAATTACATTTTCAATACTTTTTTACATTAATTACGGACAGATAGTTTTAATTACCGTCGGTACTACTTCAAAACGAATTAATTACTTTAAGTACTTTTGATTGCATTTTAACTTCAACGCACCGGTTCTTTGTATTGCGTGCCCCTCGAGCAACGAGGTTTCTGTTTGGACCAGAGTGCAAACATTAATGCTAACATTTTCTTTCGCTGATCCATGCTTCTTGTGTGAGGAAAGTAATATTGACTTTAAATTGAGGTAAAAAGGCTTCTAAAGTATTGCTATGCTTGCTGTCAATATTCCAATATTAATGATATTGATTGCGAAATTGACGGTATTTCGTCAATATTTTCTGAGTATTGACAAAGTGAAGTGAAAATCAGCGTTTCGTCAATACTTGTCATCAATCATCGTCATCAATTTCTCCTTTTCAATAATATTGTCAGTATGTCAATGTATTGTCAATATATTGATAAGTGTAATGGGTGCTTTAGGAATCACATAGATCAATACTCATGTTTGCCATGTTTCACGATCATTCTCGGTGGACAAAGCCGAGTCTTGTCACTATCAACAAGGTTTAAAAAGTAACAAGGACTAAGATGTGTTCCTTGGATTACTGAAAAATCCTGTTCCCCTAGTTTGAAGTAGTCAGGACTAGGAATCGGTGGTAGATCTTACATCCCCTAGCGTACCACGAAAAGGTGATCTACCCACGTTACGGGGCAAGTTCGTTTTTCATTAGAATCAAATCAGTAGAAATTAAATGCATTGCACAGTGGGAAAGGAATGTAATCTAGTGGGACAAAATGAATATCATTGAAACGAAGGATTTCCGTTATATGGTGTTTTCGACGAAGTTCCTCATTACAATGAGAATTCCTTTTTAACTGATAGTTAGATGTATTGCTCATATAGGGTTAAGTTTCGCAGGAGCTTAGTTTACTTAAAAATGCTCATGAAAATTACACATGGAAATGTGAAAGGCTTAAAAAGGAGGACATTTTATGGCAAATAGAGGACTTGCAAAAAATGCTGAAAAAGGAAAACATGTACATGTATGGTAACTCTAGTTAGGGCCTGTTCATAAGCTACGTAGACAGTTTTTTGGGATTCTCGACCCCCCCCCCTCCCCCTGTGTAGACAATTATCCATACAAAATTTTTAAAATTTGTATGGGCCGTGGATAATTGTCAACCCCCCCCCCCCCCTCCCTAAACTGTCTACGTAGTTTATGGACAGCCCCTTACAATAGAAACTTTCCAATACTGTCAATAGATATTAGTGACGTTTGAGGCACGCACACTAGCAAGCACAAACGAAGTGACAGACGACTAACTGGCGAAGAAATCAATTAAAATATTGTGGTTTGCTGTAATAGAATTTTCTTAGAAGCTTGTGCCATCATCCACCAGATGGGATAGTATTTTTGTTTTGGTTTTGCACAAAGTTGATTTTGTGTACAATGATTCTTTGACAGTGTGCAAAGAGTGTATATCATTTTGTCATTTTTTTATGCATTCCAGTTTTGAGTAGAGTGAAAGAGATAGAACCAAAACATTCTAGTACATTTGGTGAAAATGCTAGTTCAATCCAGTAGTAGTGTTGCCATGTGGTACAATCCAGTGGTAGTGGTGTTGCCATGTGGTACACTGAAAAATTGCAATAGCAGGTTAGTCACCAAAGTTTTCGAGCCGCTCCGTCTGTCACTTCGTTTGTGCTAGCAAGTGCATCGCCGTGTAAAGTTGTTTATTATTGTCCTTTGGGTAACCTAAAAATGTATAAAATTACATCTGTCAAAATTAGTTGGACACGATTTGTTATGTTTTACACACGTACATGAAAACATGGTATGCTGAATCCGCTGAATCCAATAGTGATTATGTACATCTACCAGTGAATCATGCAAATTTTACGTGAAAACGGAAGAAAGTTACGTATGTTTTCACGTAACTCTAACGTGATTTTTTTTTTCGAATTATATTTGGACAACAAAAAATATGAATTTGATGAAAATTTTGAAAAACATGAGAAAAATGCTCCTAAATTAACAGACATAGAATAATCTTGAGCAACATGTGAAAACGGTCTATGTGATAAATGTAAATAATGACGTTAAACGGCGATTTCGACCATCTACACCACGTGTCACTTCCTCTATCATAGCGATGTTCAACCTGTTTTGTGTCATTTCCATTTCGGAAATTGCTCACCACCATTTCCTCTCCAACATACTAGTTAGATAGTGAAATACAAGACCAATTAGACTAACACGCGTTACAATGCATAATTACATACACTGTCGTAAGAATACTAGAGTCCCTTGAATTGTAATAAATTTTACGCATTTTTTAAGGTTTATACGTTTCGATGCGCTATGTGAAAACCCTTATTAAATGTTTTAATTAAAAGTTAACGTTATAATAGCTCCCGCATGCCATCTTCGACGTCTAGTGTAGTACACTATTTTGTTTTCATTTGCATAAATCCAGATCCACACAAAAAAACATGATACGAATGACAGCAGCACTACCAAGGTTAATCCCACAATTTCACCAAGGACCAAGTCCAACCAAGACGATTCTAGCCGCAGGGAAGATTTTGATTTGCTGCCATGAGATGCGCGGGTAGATAGAAAGATGATTGATGAAGATTTTTATCCATTATATGCGTTGTACGGTCATCCCACAATTAAGGGTATTCAGAAAAAGTAATGTTTATTATGCTCCAGACCTCATATTTTCAAAGCCCTATAATTTACTGAGAAATAGAGTCATTTAGCCTCATCAAAGTGAACTCAATGGATCATTAGACCAAATTGTGAATAGTGAGAGATCAATTATTACGAACTGAATTAAGAAATTGTTTAAGAAATCTTAAACTTGATTACAAATGCGATCTAGGAGAAATAAGAAAATATGTTAACACTATCTATTCTGAAGTAAAATAAATCTCAAGAGCCTATGGTTTTTGATTTGTGACAAATAAAATTTTTCGTGATCTTAGATTTGTAAAAAAAGACACAGAACTAGAATTTTTCTTCAATCATAATCATTACCAATGCATTGGTTGATGAAGACCTGCAGCTTTTGAGTGTTCTCCGCTAATACAAACCACGTCTCGCTAGCGTATTACAACACATTTCACGTTTGAATCGTAAACGTGGACTTATCAGGTTAGATCTCCAAACATTTCGTAAACTCGCACGATGTCACCCCGATGAGTTATTTATTTTGTTTCTTAGCCAGATTGCTGGTGCATAGATCCGGGCGGTTAGACATAGAATTCACAAAATTTGCTCTTGCTGAAATGGGCCAACCAAGTAACCAAAATCCAGCTATGGTGACAACTGACCCTTCTTTTTAATTTAAATTCCAACAAAAATGCTTGAATGCTGGAATGCTGGAATAGCTACTCAATATAACCGCCAATGATTGTTTTTGAATATGATTTGTTATAGTTGTTCATCTAACCACACGATCACGAAGTCCATTGGATGGAATTCAGGACACTCGTAGACTAGCTGAAGCAAAAGTACAGAAAACGTATTTTGAATATTCATTTTATTTAAGAACCATTTTTATTTTTGTATCAAATGTCATAAACGTTTTTTTTTTTTTTTAATTTACAACCATCTAAAGATAATTTAGTAAATCACCCAACAACCCTATTTACGGCAGACACAAACTCTCTTTGCGTTACAGTATCCTCCTCTGGATCCACGAGCCAGACAATGAAGAGCACAGAATGTGGTCGTTCCATTGATGACGTCACAGCTTATACGAAGTTGCGGACCAACTTCTTCATCCGGAAGCTCGACGGATGCCTGTCCATCTACTTCTGCTTCTTCTTCAATATTCACTGGAAGTTTTTGTTTTCATAGTTGATTCAAAATAGAACGAATTTAGTGATGTAACTATACTTACTCATATTCTCAGCTTCAACGTACTCGATGGCTACATCGTCAGACAATGCTCCAACATCTTGCGGGAAGGCACTTCCAATTGAGACGATCGCACCAAGGCAAATCAGAGCCAAGCAAACGACTTTGGTTGTGGGCTGCATTTTGCTTCAGTTTGGTTTGCTGTTTGTTGCTGATTGATTTCCTTAGAAAATGTATCTAGTAGAACTGATACCCATAACTGAGAGCGTAGGGATGTTATATACTAAGAGGGAGCTTTTGTTTGTAGATAGAGCGTTTAATCACTTTGGTATCGTATCGCTTGTGAACTTCCGTACGTACTCTTATCAGTAGCAGTGCCATGCTCTGGAGGGGACCTTGTGCAGTGAAATTTAAATTGGCAGATTTCTTTGTTAATTATGATTATTTTATATCAGAGTTAAGGCTAACCTAGCCATTAGGGTGCCAATGAAATGTATGGGGGAAAACTGGTCATCAAATTTTTCAAACCGACCATGTACAAAATGTTCATTGCCTCGAAAACAAAAAACCTTATGCGAAATTTGGTCTCAATCGGACATGATTTATGGTGACGGAAAACAATTGACATGGTTTGCCTTGACTGTGACAGTTAGCTCAAATGAGTGACCAAAGCAGAATAGTCAATATCACCGTGCATTGTCGAGATTGTGCAGCACTGATGTGGGATCTTGGAAATTTTTCAAAATCCTTCATTTTGAGTGTTTTCTTAGTCTCAGATTGACGAATCTAGGTTAGTATTAGGTACCAATTACTCGTGGCGGGCTCGGGGTCTAATAGGTAACAATTTCGATTGGAAGGAACTAGGTAGGAAATAGGTTTCTGAAGCCTCCTTCAGATACTACTCTCAAACGTATGACCAAATGCTGGAAAAGGTGGATAATAAGACAGGGACACAATGGCTGGAAAATGTGTGGAAAGGAGGGGATGGTCACATCAAACTCTAACATCAGACAAACAAAGGAATTCGTAGATCGCCTGCATGTAGGGAAGATCACGGGTTCCCAATACATCTCTTACTTCACGGAAGGGTTGTCTACCTCGGGCCACTAGGGTGTCCAATAGTCGTGCTCTGGAGGCGTCATTACCTGGGCAATGCCCAACTGCGTGATCGGTGTCATCATAACCGGTTCTGCACCTACATATATTGCTGTCAACGAGGTTTATTTTGTAGAGATGTGCGTCTAGCGAGTAGTGGTTGGACACAAGTCTTGACATCACGCGAATCAATCCCCAACTTACATCCAGACCTTTGAACCACGCTCTCGAAGAAACATTTGGATTAATGGAATGTAACCACCGCCCAAGATAATTACTTGTCCAATCGTTTTGCCAACTTGGAAGAGAACTCTGACGTACTAATGGGAAAAAATCATCTTGCCTTATTGAGCGCCCACCTTTGCAAGAGAGTCTGCCTTCTCATTGCCTGCGATGGAGCAATGTGAGGGGACCCAGGTAATCCTATATGATCTTTCGACCAGCAAACTCATCTGCTCCCTTAACTTTGAAGGGAAATAAGATGAGTGCGTACCTTGTTTCATCGACCGAACACCCTCAATCGAACTGTCCGATTGAGACCAAATTTTGCATAAGGTTTTTTTTTTCGAGGCAATGAACATTTTGTATATGGTCGGTTTGAAAAATTCGATGACCAGTTTTCCCCCATACATTTCATTGGCACCCTAATGGCTAGGTTAGTCTTAACTCTGATATGAAATAATCGTAATTAACAAAGAAATCTGCCAATTTAAATTTCACTGCACAAGGTCCCCCAGAGCATGGCACTGCTGCTGATAAGAGTACGTACGGAAGTTCACAAGCGATACAATACCAAAGTGATTAAACGCTCTATCTACAAACAAAAGCTCCCTCTTAGTATATAATATCCCTACGGTCTCAGTGATGGGTATCAGTTCTACTAGATACATTTTCTAAGGAAATCAATCAGCAACAAACAACAAGCCAAACTGAAGCAAAATGCAGCCCACAACCAAAGTCGTTTGCTTGGCTCTGATTTGCCTTGGTGCGATCGTCTCAACTGGAAGTGCCTTCCCGCAAGATGTTGGAGCATTGTCTGACGATGTAGCCATCGAGTACGTTGAAGCTGAGAATATGAGTAAGTATAGTTACATCACAAAATTCGTTCTATTTTGAATCAACTATGAAAACAAAAACTTCCAGTGAGTATTGAAGAAGAAGAAGCAGAAATAGATGGACAGGTATCCGTCGAGCTTCCGGATGAAGAAGTTGGTCCGCAACTTCGTATAAGCTGTGACGTCATCAATGGAACGACCACATTCTGTGCTCTTCATTGTCTGGCTCGTGGATCCAGAGGAGGATACTGTAACGCAAAGAGAGTTTGTGTCTGCCGTAAATAGGGTTGTTGGGTGATTTAATGAATTATCTTTAGACGGTTGTAAATTAAAATACAAAAAAAAGTTTTCGTCATTTGATATAAAAATAAAAATGGTTCTAAAATAAAATGAATATTCAAAATACGTTTTCTGTACTTTTACTTCAGCTAGTCTACGAGTTCCCTAAATTCCATCCAGTGGATTTCGTGATCGTGTGGTTAGATGAACGACTATAACAAATCATATTCAAAAACAATCATTGGCGGTTATATTGAGTAGCTATTCCAGAATTCCAGCATTCAAGCATTTTTGTTGGAATTTAAATTAAAAAGCTAGATTTTGGTTAGTTGGTTGGCCAAAGATTTCAGAAAGAGCGAATTTCGCGAATTCCATGTCTAACCGCCCGGATCTATAGACTATGACACAGAGCACCAGATCAGCAATCTAGCTAAACAAAATAAATAACTCCTCGGGGTGACATCGTGCGAGTTTTCGAAATGTTTGGAGATCTAACCTGATAAGTCCACGTTTACGATTCAAACGTGAAATGTGTTGTAATACGCTAGTGAGACGTGGTTTGTATTAGCGGAGAACACTCAAAAGCTGCAGGTCTTCATCAACCAATGCATTGGTAATGATTATGATTGATGAAAAATTCTAGTTCTGTGTTTCAACGAAAAATTATATTTGTCACAAATCAAAAATCATAGGCTCTTGAGATTTATTTGACTACAGTATAGATAGTGTTAACATATTTTCTTGTTTCGAGGTTCCCAAGAATTTCCCCTAGATCGCATTTGTAATCAAGTTAAAGATTTCTTAACCAATTTCTTAATTCAGTTCGTAATAATTGATCTCTCACTATTCACAATTCGGTCTAGTGATCGATTGAGTTCACTTTGATGAGGCTAAATGACTCTATTTCTCAGTAAATTATAGGGCTTTGAAAATATGAGGTCTGGAGCATAACAAACATTGCTTTTTCTGAATACCCTTAATTGAAGGATGACTGTACAATGCATATAATGGATAAAAATCTTCATCAATCTTCTTTCTATCTACGCGCGCATCTCATGGCAGCAAATCAAAATCTTCTCTGCGGCTAGAATCGTCTTGCTTGGACTTGGTCCTTGGTAATATTGTGGGATTAACCTTGCTAGTGCTGCTGTCATGTTGTTTGTGCGGATCTGGATTTTATGCAAATGAAATCAAAACATTGTACTACACTAGACGTCGAAGATGGCTTGCGGGAGCTATTAGAACGTTTGCTTAAAGTGTTGAGGCGTAGGTTTCACGTTAACTTATAATTTAAAAAAATAATAAGGGTTTTCACAAAGCGCATCACAAACGTATAAACCTTTAAAAATGCGTAAAATTGATAACAATTCAAGGGACGCTAGTATTCTTCCGACAGTGTATGTGATTATGCATTGTAACGCGTGTTAGTCTAATTGGTCTTGTATTTCACTATCTAACTAGTATGTTGGAGAGGGAATGGTGGCGAGCAATTTTCGAAATGGAAATGAAACAAAACAGGTTGAACATCGCTATGATAGAGGAAGTGACACGTGGTGTAGATGGTCGAAATCGTCGTTTAACGTCATTATTTACATTTATCACATAGACCGTTTTCACATGTTGCTCAAGATTTTTCTATGTCTATTAATTTAGGAGCATTTTTCTCATGTTTTTTCAAAATTTTCATCAAATTCATATTTTTTGTTGTCCAAATATAACTAGAAAAAAAAAAATTCACGTTAGAGTTACGTGAAAACATACGTAGCCTTCTTCCGTTTTCACGTAATATCTGCATGATTCACTAGTGGATGTACATAATCACTATTGGATTAAGCGGATTCAGCATACCATGTTTTCATATAAAACATAACAAATCGTGTCCAACTAATTTTGACCGATGTAATTTTATACATTTTTTAGGTTACCCAAAGGACAATAATAAATAACTTTACACGGCGATGCACTTGCTAGTGTGCGTGCCTCAAACGTCACTAATCTCTATTGACAGTATTGGAAAGTTTCTATTGTAACTATTGTTTCCATACATGTACATTAGACCTGTTCATTTTAAACGAAATGTTCGGAATGTAACGGGTCAACCGTGATTACTGTTCGTCATGTTAATTTGTACTTCTGTGTAAATTTTCAGCAAAATCGGTGATGATTTTGAGGTGCTTCAAGTTAATTTTATGTTTTTAAGGTAATTTACGGCTTACAATATTTGTATCTCGAGACTGAAATAACGAAAACTGCTGTAACAACTTTCATAGCAAAGTTTAATGTGTCATGTATCAACTTTGTGACCAAAGGTTGACTATTCGAAGTGATTTTATTGAATTTTGACTTAGTTTCATGCTCGAAGATATCTTGAAATGTGAAGAATTTTAAAGTATTTGTTCTACGAATTTTCCACTTGTATGATATAAAAATGTGTAGTGTACGGCATAATGTTCCTCATATTGTTCTAGAAGTTTCATTCCAACATAGTTTTCGTGTTTATTTCATAGATTGAGAGATAAAAATCAGAAAAGAGGCCGTTTTAGCTAAAATTCACAAGACAACAGAACCAATAAAAGTCAATTAGATTGACAGAACATAGTTGCATTGCTTTTCAATGACGACCGATGACTGTTTCATTGATATATGATTTTTCATAAATATGAATCCTCAGTAGACGTGTTTTTTTATCAAAGGCAAGTGTCACTCGAACCATAACAGCAATTTATAAAATAACGAATATTTTGAATGGCTCGAGTGACACTTGCCTTTGATAAAAAAAACACGTCTACTGAGGATTCATAGTTATGGAAAAATCATATATCAATGAATCAGTCATCGGTCGTCATTGAAAAGCAATGCAGCTATGTTCTGTCAATCTAATTGACTTTTATTGGTTCTGTTGTCTTGTGAATTTTAGCTAAAACGGCCTCTTTTCTGATTTTTATCTCTCAATCTATGAAATAAACACGAAAACTATGTTGGAATGAAACTTCAAGAACAATATGAGGAACATTATGCCGTACACTACACATTTTTATATCATACGGGTGGAAAATTCGTAGAACAAATACTTTAAAATTCTTCACATTTTAAGATATCTTCGAGCATGAAACTAAGTCAAAATTCAATAAAATCACTTCGAATAGTCAACCTTTGGTCACAAAGTTGATACATGACACATTAAACTTTGCTATGAAAGTTGTTACAGCAGTTTTCGTTATTTCAGTCTCGAGATACAAATATTGTAAGCCGTAAATTACCTGAAAAACATAAAATTAACTTGAAGCACCTCAAAATCATCACCGATTTTGCTGAAAATTTACACAGAAGTACAAATTAACATGACGAACAGTAATCACGGTTGACCCGTTACATTCCGAACATTTCGTTTAAAATGAACAGGTCTAATGTACATGTTTTTCTTTTTCAGCATTTTTTGTAAGTCCTCTATTTGCCACAAAATGTCCTCCCCAGACAACCAGAATGCACGTATATTCAAAGTTGTTTTCGTGATATACAAACATATATACAAACAAACAAGTCGTATAGAATGCAAAGAAATGGCTTATACGTACAAAAGTGGAGGCCATATACGTGCATATTTTCGTTTAATTTTAAACGAGTTGATTTAACATCATATCCGATTTGATCTGTAATAACAAATCCAATTTGAAAAGTCTTACGGTGTAATCCGATTAAATTTGTGATACAGTACGACGGAAAAATGAGTCATCGCATATAAGTCGGAAATTTGCATTCTATACGATTTAACTTAAACATAATGCGAGGTATGCCATTCTAATATGCGATTTTAACTTAAACTGTAGCAATTTGCGATACTGTCTGTACATTGTTATACGACTTCTGGTTGTCTGGGTCCTTTTTAATCCTTCCACATTTCCATGTGCAATTTTCATAAAAATTTGCTTTAGAGCATTTTTAGGTAAACTAAGCTCCTGAAAAACTTAACCCTATATGAGCAATACATCTAACTATCAGTTTAAAAGGAATTCTTATTGCAATAAGGAACTTCGTCGAAAACACCATATAACGGAAATCCTTCGTTTCAATGATATTAATTTTGTCCCACTAGATTACATTCCTTTCCCACTGTGCAATGCATTTAATTTCTACTGATTTGATTCTAATGAAAACGAACTTGCACCGTAACGTGAGTAGATCACCTTTTCGTGGTACGTTACGGGATGTAAGATCTACCACCGATTCCTAGTCCTGACTACATCAAAATAGGGGAACAGGATTTTTCAGTAATCCAAGGAACACATCTTAGTCCTTGTTACTTTTATTGCCTTGTTGATAGTGACAAGACTCGGCTTTGTCCACCGAGGATGATCTTGAAACAAGGAAAACATGAGTTAGTATTCATCTATGTTTTTTTTTTTTTTTTCCTTTATTAACGAGACTTTCAGCCTTAGGCTGGTTCATCTCTAAAATTTCATCTATGTGATTCCTAATATTCTATTCGTTGTTCCCTAGTTTGAAGCGGTTAACGCTAGGGTTCTGATGCATGGTCATTATCGGTGTCATTGTTTGTTTTTGTTGCTAAGGAATCCAGTTTTGACTGACAAAGGGGGGCGCCTTTGGAGGGTGTTTCAACACTCTGAAGGGTATAAATAGCGGGACCTTTCAATTAGAATCGATTCCTTGCGATGAAGGCAAGAATGACAACTGTATGAAAATCGAATACTTCATCATTTTTCAATAGTGATGGAGTAATACGACGTGCACTAAACTAAAGACACGGGATATACTACAATAGATCAAATTCCTGGTCGCAGTGGTGTAATATAAAAAAAATGAAAACGAAACTGTTTAAGATTGATCGGGAGACATTTAATTGAATTCACCAATTTATTTAAGAAGCATATAATTGTCAGCTTTCAATATCGAGATTAACTCTGTGCGGAAATTTCACTAACTAAGAGCAGCATATGCAAGAGTTTCCACTGCACGATCCATCTTTGTATCCCCAGTTTTGGCAATTAGCATCGCAGAGACGGTCGTGAACGCATCGGCCAATGTTTGTACAGCGTCCACGTGTTTGGGGAAGCTTGTCCTTTGGAAGATCCAAGGCATCATGGTCTTCTGAAAAAATGGATAATGATTTTTAGCTCCTAATTTCTGCCGCACAAATTGAAACTTACCCATATTCAAACCGAACGCATCACCAATTGGGGCACTATCGTCCTGTGGAAGAGCACTTCCAGTTGAAATGCAAGCAGCTAGACATAGCAAAGCAAAGCAAACAGCGGTAGTGGGCTGCATTGTGGTAAGAGTTTGTAGTTCGTTTTGAAACTTTATTGTTTTCTGAAGAAAGTGGCTGGTGGAACTGATGTCTGCTAAATTGGAAGTAGCTACTTTTATACTAAAAAAAAGTTCCTTCGAAGAAAGCGAAGAAAAATCACTTCGGAGTATTATCCATTCGATCTTATCAGTGTCGCAGCGATGGCAATGTTCTGCCTTTATTGCAGTGCAATGGCTTGCCTACTGATAGCATTGTCGTTTCCGTTCCAAACACTCTTTGTATTGCAATGTTACAATCGAACATTCTAAAGACTGTTTTCCATATAAAATTTAATTTATTAATACAAGTAATACAGTGAATTTTGTTACTTGGGAATTTATGAGGGTTCCGTAGACCTTGATTTAGACTTGTGGAATGCTTTAAAACCTCTATAAAACTTGTAATGTTACTTGGGTTCACTACAAATCGATATTGGAAGGGACCATCAACAGGACAAAAAATAATCAAACGCCAATTTGTCGAAACTTTTGTAACGTGTGTATATTTTAAGCATCATAATTGTAGAATAAAAGTGAGCAGGGTGTCGACTACCTGGAAAAAACCTGGAAAGTCATTGAATGTCAGGGAATTCTATTTATGATCTGGAAAGTCAGGGAATGTCAGGGAATTTTAGTGTAGTAGGGAAACAATTATGTTGATCACATTGCAAAAAATCATGTGTGGGACACATAAAAATTATCTTTGAAATTGTATCAGTGCATGACGTCAAAGTTTTTGGGAAGATCCCGGGCATCAGATCTACTCGCTGCGTTTATGGACGCCCTTACCGGTATCTCTTCGAACAAGCTGCTGCAAGTGTCCATGGATGGGCCCAATGTGAATTGAAGCTAGAGGTACAAAAAGGTGGCGAGAAGCTGATAGATCTGGGAAGCTGTGGGCTGTATATTTTGCATAATGCATTCAAGGATAGTGTTCGCAGTATCAGTTGGGATGTTGTCAAATATTTGCGTGGTATCTACAATATCTTCGAAGATGTACCAGCAAGACGAGCGTTTATCACGATGTATTCTGGATCTACCATATTCCCGTTAAAGTTTTGCGGTCACCAATGGTTGGAAAATAGTGCTGCTGTTCAGAGGGCAAATACGAAAATTTATTCAAGGCGTCCAGAAAGACAAAATCGAACCAACGTCAGCTTCCTACCAAGATGTAAAAAACTGTTTGAATGTCTCGAATGTCTTGACTAATAGTACGTTGATGGTGGTTTCTGTGTTGCAATTATTTGACAGCCGTTATAACATGTTATAACTGAACGTGGTATTAAGCTAGCTTTCTTCAAATCAGTTGCTGTCGAAGTTGAGCCATTTCAATGCGAATTCCTGTCGGATAACCCTATGGTGCCTTTTTTTACAACGCGATGTCTCAAATTGTTAGAGGCATTATGGAAAGGTTCATTAATATTGATCATCTGAACAATATTGCACACACACTTAGAAAAATTCGTGTAAATTTAGGTGCTCTGAGAGCGACATATACGAGCGTCAATTTTGACATAAATTTGAGTCATAACAGACGCGAAATATAGCTTAATCAAACGTAATTTTCGTCGAGTAACGAACTTTTCAGTCTCGCAGCACTTAAAATTACATGACATTTTTGTTTACGCCTCATCTTTTATGTCAAAGATGGATTCCATCACGTGTAAAATTAGCACATTTGATCAATATGATCGCAAAAAGGAACAATTAGACGTTTTTTGGCACAGGTTATTGGTCGGCGTATTCAATACTATTGTTGGTTGTGAAAATGATTTGCTGCTTATCGCGTTGCCAATACAGAGAGAGGTTTTTCGGTAAATGCAGAATATCTTTTTGAAAACATGAGGGAAGAGTCAAGGCCCAAGCGCAATGACAGCGAAACGGCAGTGGTAGCGGAAAAGCCCGATCTTAGTAGCCTATTTGTCGGATTGAAAACTAATTAGAATCAAATCGACTGCGGTTAGGCATCTTGATGTCATTTGTGTCAATTGTCAAACTCGCCGTTTCCGTTCCGCTTCCGTCCACATTGCGTCAGTCGTAGCGCGACGTCAGATCTCATGCAGGCGGGTTGTAAAGCTTACAAATTTTGAATGAACTTATCCAGCGAGTTTGAAAAATCGCATCCGCTTTCCATGTAGACAAGGATCGTCGTATGAAAGAAGGTCTCGATTCCGAGAGCTCAAGATGCTCAAAAAGAAGCCGAGAGTTTGCAGGAGAAAATTGTTCTGCTCAAATGATAAACATTTTTAAACGTAATCCGAAAATAAACACAACACTTGCAATTTCTCGTTGTAATGTGAACTCACTGAGAGAATAAAATTTTAATGATAATTAAACTTAAATTATTTTGCCATGTCTGCGGTTGTCATATGGAGTTCCAGAGAGTACGAAACTGACTAATGCATGAGCAGTTCGTTTGCCAAAGCAAGAATAATCACTGTTCTGCTATTTTACAATAATTTATATGTTAAGAGAAAGGATCGTCTACGGGTTGATTTCTATTTGGCTGTGAAATTATGACAGCCTAGTTGTGAGCAGTAGTTATTCATTATTATATTATAGTATGTATTTATAGCTCTAGGCCTATTCACATCCTTCGTAGGTAGTCGGTCATATGTTCTGTAAAAATTGTATTAGTATCAAGTTCTGTTGTACGTGTCATGAGTATGCTATTCTTGATATTTTCGAAAGCTTACCCTGCTGCGCATTTTAAACTAACCTTAATTTACACTACGGTATAACGAAGTTTTGATGACTGGAATTTTTCTGAAAACCGACTAGAAAAACAGAGAAAGTTAGGGAATTTTATTTTCGACTTTGAGTCGACACCCTCGTGAGTTAGTACGTTGTTTTGTAAGAAATCGTATCTTCATCCCGATAAGATGAAACGGATGAAAGATTTCCTCGATCATTTTACTCATCTCACCGACCGATTGGTACTGGATTTTCATCAGCAGTTTGGTAGAGGCATAGAGGTAGCTCTAAGACCAGAAGGTCCCGAAAAAACGTGCTCAACTTTTTGGCTCAGCTCTGGTACTCTCTTCGGTCCTCGAAACATTGGAAAATCCACGAATCCCTTATTTCATCTGTCAACTGTAAAAAAAACCAGTTTTTTTTTATTCGAAAGTACATGGAACTGTGATAAAAGATATAATTTAAGGTTGTGACATAAACATGAACCCGGCCGTAAATGTGTAAATCTGTGAAACTGATCCCAGAGCTTCGCAGATCTGGAACTGTGATATAAGAAAGAATTTTGGGCCGTCCTCTGGAAGTTCCTGAAAATCCGTAAAAGTTGCAAATCTATGAAACTGATCCTAGATCAGCAGTTTTTTTTTTCAAAAATATTAGGAGCTGTGATATAAGAATGCATTTTGGGCTGTGACATAAACATGGCCTGGATGGCTTTGGGCATCTGCCAATCAACGATCTTGTTTATACGAAATTCATCCACATTTGTGAACACAAAGTGTTCAGCATCAGCTAGATCGAAGTAGGCTGCGCTTGAAGACTGACGTGTGAATTTTTGCTGTAATGCTTGTAAAGTGTCGCGAAGCTTTTAAATCAATGTTGAACCGTGCATAGCAGAAACGCGTGTGAATTGTGTGCAAGATGAGTGAGATTCAAAGCTCTTGCCGGGTAGCATGATCAGCTGGCTTGTCGGGCACGAATCAGAGGGTTGCCAATATGAATGTTTCGTTCTATTCTGCTAACTTTCCCGAAATGTGCAGCCACTGGGGATCGTCAAAAGCCTGGAGTATGGGGATTTGAAAGGTTCATCAATTCAACATGACGGAAGAAGCAAACAAAAATAAGTTAGTTCATTTCGAGGAATCTATCATTTGATGTTCACCCAAGCAACCATAGGCACGTTATTTCGCTTTTTTGTTTATGTCATGACCCCAAATAATTTCTTATGTCACGTTCCACGTGTTTTCGAAAAAAAAACTGCGGAGCTCTAGGATCAGTTTTATGGATGGACCACTTTTACGAATGTTCTGGATCTTCCGGAGTACGGTCTTGTGGTCAACCGGGCTCGTGTTTATGTCATGACCCCAAATTCTTTCTTATAACTCAGTTTCAAGTATTTTCGAAAAAAAAACCGAAGTTTTAGGATCTAGGATTTTATAGATTGACCACTTTTACGGACGTTCAGGATCTCCTGGAGGACCACACCGTTGTCTCCAGGATTCATATGTAGGAACCATGATTTTATTCTGGCTAATTAGCAAAACCCATATACACACCTTTAAAAAAAACGTGAAACGACACTTCTCACTTTCAAAAAAAGTAGGCAACTCTATTTTCAATCTTTTAACGATCAAAATAATCTACAGACCCTAGGAATTCTAGAGGTACCACCATTTTTGAAATTCATCAAGAAATGGCTAAGTTATGTCATTGCAAACTTGCCGTTACACGCTTTTCGGATGCTTCGTAGTCGGCGTAAAGTTTTCTACCCACCGTATTCGGAGTGTTGAGGCGCTTCAAACCATCCATCAAGAAGACTTTTCCATAATTAACCGATAGCTACCTGTTGGGCATTATCCTTGGTAGCATGTCATCGGACATTGGAATACGTTGACATCTGCTGCACTTCGCTGCAGTAATAGATTCATTCAACTTTCATTATCGATTCATTTGAAAATGGAATCACTTATTTGAGAAACCGCATAAGTCCATTGTGATAAAAATGCGAACCGCGACGGTTTCTCGCATCCAACTATTCTGATATTAAAGGAACGGTGCATTAAGTACTAAAAGGTCGGTTTGGATAAACATGTGACTTGTGTGGTTTCTCAAATAAATGATTCAACTGGGAATTCACCCTATCAATTTCTAACCTGACAGGGCCAAAGACCCGTGAGACCGTTCCTACCGTTCATTAGAAAGAAAGCATCGTCGTCAGTGAGACGGAACGTTTCATTCTTTATCAGCAACAGTTGGCTGAATCACCCTTCTCGGCGTCTCAACAGGCAATTGTTAACGAACCACGCCCCCGCTCGTCAACAGGTGAATTATCGAATCTAATCACTAAAGCAACAATCGACGATCGGTTCGTTTTCCCCCTTCTCCCGTAGCCCCGTCGCGCATGCATTACGATTTCGGTTGACAAACTCGTGCAATTAGTGCGTTTTGTAATAAAAGCGTTGACCCGAATCGAAACAGATACTAAAAAATGTTTTATTCTGGAAACTAGTCGTTTATTTGTTCTTCAAACTCAAAAAGGAAAGCAGCTACACTTTCTATCGTTGCTACACTTACCACGCATAGCAAACGATTCACAGTGGAAAACGCACGGTTGGATAAGGATCTTGCTGAATCTGGGAGCACACAGCGCACGTTTGTTTCGCAGATGGGATCGTGACAGATCCAAGTTCTGTTCCGGGTGAAGAACCACTTGAAAAAGTAAATAATTAGTTTGATTTAAATTTGCATTCCTTACCATGGGCACTCACGTTCTTTGTTCTCACTCGCAATTAACTTTTCTTCTGGTTGCGGTGGTCTTCCTTGCGACAGAGCAAAAATGGCCGACAAAAGAAGCAACCACATGGCGACTGATTTCAATGAATGCATTGTTGATTCGTCTACTCGAAAGCGAATGCTGGAACTAAAGGGTGTCCACGATGAAATTGCCACACACAAAATTGATTCGCAAAATTCGAGTTTTCATCCGATTGCCATCAAATTTTCAGGGATTGAGAAATAACTATTAAACTTCATTTTACCATTTTACTCGTATTTTATTTATAGTCCATACGCAAATGCCCGCACCTTGGCCTTAACCCCGGCCATAAGATTCTGCACAACCTGTGAATCAACCGTTTTTTGCATGTAAACCCATACTTTCTTCAGTTCCTCGACTGTCTTCACTACCTTAGGTCGTTTAAGAAGGTGCTGCTTCATAATCGCCCAGTACTTCTCGATGGGGCGGAGCTCCGGAGTGTTGGGAGGGTTGAACATTTTCGGCACGAAATTGACCTTATTGTCCGCATACCACTTCAGCACGTCCTTGGAGTAGTGGCATGAGGCCAAATCCGGCCAGAAGATTGTTTAGACGTTGTGGGCCTTCAGGAGAGGAAGCAGCCGCTTCTGGAGGCACTCTTTTATGTACACCTGTCCGTTCATCGTGTCCTGGGTCACGAAAGGTGCACTCCGCTTCCCGCACGTGCAGATGGCTTGCCAAACCAGGAATTTCTTCGCAAATTTGGACATCTTCTGAGTGCGGACATGCTCCGGAACGCTGAACTTATCCTTGGCCGTGAAAAACAGGTTGCCGGGGATCTGTTTTAAGTCGGCCTTCACATATGTTTCGTCGTCCATGATGCAGCATTCAACTTTCGTCAGCATGTTTAGGTACAACTTCCTGGCACGGGTTTTGGCGGACTTGTTCTGCTTCTCGTCGCGATTAGGGGCCTTTTGTACCTTGAACGTTCGAAGCCCAGCCTTAGTTTTGGCCTTCTGGACAAAACTTCGGCTTAGGTGCAGCTTCTTAGCCACATCCCTAACGGAGGCGTTCGGATTTCGGTTGAAGGCCCCAACTACGCGGTTGTGATTTTTGGTGTTGTACGGAATACTTTTTCCTTCACTTCTGGGCTTCCGATCGGTGGTCAACCGTTCCTCGAACCGCTTAATCACTCGCGACACCGTGGAATTCGCGATTCCCAACGTTTTAGCGATGGAACGATGCGAGAGATCCTTGTTCTCGTGATGAATGCGCAAGATTTTATCACGCACGAGCTGTTCTTTCGACTCCATTTCCGCGAGTTTTGATCACAGGACTTTAAAACTTGCAGGATGTAAATAATGCACTATGAACTAAATCCACCCAAATTTTCATTAAATTCTACCCAACGGTTAAAAAGTTAGAGCAATTTCATAGTGTGGCAATTTCATCGTGGACACCCTTTATTGGACACTCGTTCTCTTTTATATCACTGGACTTCAGAGAGCAAACATATCGATCTATAATACTGTCACTATCGGGCAATAAGGAGACTTAGGGCAAACGAATGAGATTCACATGTCAAGGTAACTAAACAAGCCTTTCTTATCTATCCGTAAACTAACTTTCTTTCCAGTTTGATTAAATTACCAGTTGCAATCGAATCGATCAGATAATCAGACGACCTTTACCCCATCATTCCTTTCTTCCTAGGGGAATCCCACATACACAGACGGACTTCTGAAGAAAGAATACAGAGGTGTGTTGTTTTCTAACCTCACTGAGCAAACTGCCTTGTGGGGTTCCCAAACAGTTTCGAACCGTGGTTCGAAGGGATCACCGCCTTCAACTAAAGCCCTATAGTAAAAGGATGGAGGACTGTCACCACAAAATTTAAAAAAAAAACAACAAAGTTGTTCCAATCGAGCAAAGCAGAACAACTTTTGACACACGTCCATACTTTTACTTAGAGGAGAAACTGGATCGTAGTGAGCTGTGCTCGAAGAGAGACTTAGAAAATTTTCAGCCGTCAATTTTTGCTCCGTTTTTTCTAGACTTTTGTGAAGTTGTAATTAGTGTTCCTTCAACTATTTGCCACCCCAGAGTTCTTAAACCACTGATCATCTCGGAACCTAGCACCATTGGTTGTTCTTTGTGGCTCTTTGTGTTCCTTACAAGTGGGTCAGATTCTCCGTTTAGCAGCCTGAATCCATTCAGCCACAATTGTGCTTTCATCATCTGACTAATCAACTGATTGGCCATACAGGATTTTTGGTTCGCTTGTCCGATACTAAGAATAGGAAAACCTATTTTCGAGCCCAGTCAACCAACCCTTGAGTATGGAGATCACTGTAACAGGACATCGTTCATGGATCAATTTGGTGAGTCCGTTGCAATTTATTCTGGTGCTTATAATTGGCAGGATCCAATATTGGACAGTTTGATGTTTATAAAGTACTATCAGTTAAAACTGTGTTTTTGAGATTTGTCTATATATATTCTTTGGTGCTTCCTACATCGGTTGCAGGACAGTGTTACCGATTTATATTGGATAATCCAAAGCTATGTTGATCATTATAACATTAAATTTTGAATAACAACCCTAATAAACAAATACCATAAACGAACTGTATCTCGGATAGGTAAACCATCCCACATAGGGTTTGGATGATACCCCGAACACGTCGTTAAGCTCTCTTTTATGGTTATTTTTATTAGGGAAATGATAAGACAATCTTATTCAAATGTCGTAATAATACCTCTGACCAAGGAAGAATGATTTATATAGTTTTCATAAAAGTTGACGATACAAATACTAATGAGGAAAGGAATTCCGCATTTCCTTTTCCCAAGTCCTTTTCCTCTCCTTCCCTTCCCTTCTTCTCTTTTCAGAAAGCGAGTAATGGCGCTATAACCATATGCCATATAGGGCTAGGACAAGAGTTAGTGCTCAGGTCCCAACCGCTAGAAGAAAATGGTAGCGAGCAAGGGCGCTATAACCTAGGCGAATACAGCATTCCCTCCGTATAGGTTACGTCCGCACACCGCTCTCTGTTGTCCTTCGACTGAGGTCGGCTGGATCGATTGAGGGATGGCAGTGGGTTGGCGGTGCCGTCCACGCTTGTACGGAGGGAGGACTGTACGCTCGAACACAAGGGGTAAATACCTGTGTTCCATCCCAGGAGATCGGACAATCAAGGAGTGTACATTAACTTTCTTAGCTCTGTCACTCCCAACGATTTATATAGCCTATTTTCAAATCCTGCATACGGAGCGGTTGGTACGGTATGTCCCCGCTCTTTGATTACCTGTGGATTAAATGTTAACCACTGTCTATACTTATTAAGTAGACATGGTAAACATTCACTTCCACAAAAATTAACTTAACGCTACACAGTAGGCCTGGCCGCTTTATTGTTTGTTTCACATCCTTGATGTGCAGCAAGCATTAATAATGACAAGAAAAATGATAGATGTATCATTTTCCAGGATTCTTTCAAGTACTGGCTGTGTATGTGTAGACTAGACTAGACTAGACTAGACTAGACTAGACTAGACGTCCATACTTTTACTTAGAGGACTTTACCTTCAACGTGAGGCGAATTATGATTTCACTTGTCTTTGTCAACATTGACGTAACGTAAGGCCGCTATTCAGCGCTCACTGCATACATATTATCATTATTTACATGCAATTACAACAAATACAGTATAATACCCTGGGCTTTGGCAAAACCTTGAGGTAGTTTAATTAGGCTACCAGGTCCCAGGGCTGATCTGGATCTTTACCACATTGGAAAGATGCACACTAGTGTTGCCAGATCAGTGTTGATGCTTACCAAAAGTGCATTTGAACCCGCTTATAAAAGCATATTAACAGATTAATCATCATCGTACATTGTCTATTGCTCTGTACTAATAATAAATGATTAAGCACAGCATTTGATATTTTAGTAGGAATGCTGGATTTAGTCACAGTAGAAATCAGCTACGCTTTTTTTTCAATAAATCCTTTAAGTAGGTATTTCAAGAATGTCGGGTGAGACAAATCTAATTGTATTTAATCTTATTTTTGTGTAGTAGGATATTCAATTGAACCGCTCCGGGATATTATGATACTGTGTGATCTTTCAAGCATTTTTCCTAAATTTTGGGATACAAGGGTTTAAAAATTATGAAATCATAAAACAAGATTTACGGGTATTGCAAAACATGGTCCTCTGTACGTTTACTTTCCAACTTTTACTAATACTACTGTTACTCCGACTATCCCCTACTTGAAACATTATTCCTCCCTATCCGGCATCTTATAGTTGGTTCAGACTACAGAGTTATAACATGTTATAGCGCTATCTTGATGGTGGTTTCTGTGTTGCAATTATTTGACAACCGTTATAACATGTTATAACTGCTCAGTCTGGCCAGCGCTTTAAGCAGGATTCAATTGATCCCTGTGATTATTATTCTGTGGTACCAAATGTTTACCTCTACCCTTGTGCTGTATGGACAGTCATGTTTTACTGGAGACCTGGCGTTATGACCCCCTTCTGTGCTTGAAAAAGAAAATGAAAATGAAAATTACAACAAATACAGTATAATTACAATTAATACCATTATTGATCGTCATTTGATATAACGTGCAAGTTAAGAAAAAAAATATAAAAATAACCTTCTACGGATCTACGGCATTAGATTTGTTTTGACAGACATTAGCTTGAACTTGCGTTGGAGTTATCCTCAAATTACATTTCTATGAACCTTGGAGTGGAAGTTCTGTGGATTTACTCTGAAACTAATTTGCAGTTCGAAGTCTGTCTTGCGACAGATTAGTAAGCCGAAAGCAAATGTGTATTCGGCTGGTGATCTCTTTTGGTAGCCCTGCAGAGAGCATCTATTTTCCAATGTCGGGATTTTGTAAAGTTTTGGGGTTTTTTGCGACTTATGGATCTCCCACACGGGACCTCAGATAGCCTGTAGTCAGTAAAGGCACGGTATCACCAAACTGGAGGCGTCCCGGTCCGGTAGAGGAAATATTTCGGGATGGACATTTTCTCGACTTCCCGGGCATAGAGTATCATTGTGCTTGCCACCAGAGTCTGTTTTTTTTTTTATCATTTACCATCCCACGCAAGAAGTAGTGCTTCAACCCAGTGTGGTTAACGAATGCACGCTTGTTGATATTCACCAATGCTTGATTATCCAACCCAAAAATCGATCCTAAAAAGCAAAATAATCAAATTAATTTTGGGCAAAATGGTTATTTTGCAAGGGGTAATCAACTCTGCACACAGTACCGTAACACATCGTAGCACACTGGTCGGCACGTTAGGGCACACGATGACAAGTATGACACAGAATCTATATACATAAAAATGAATTTCTGTCTGTCTGTCTGTCTGTCTGATCCTTAAAGACTCGGAAAGTACTGAACCGATCTGCGTGAAAATTTGTGCAGGGAAAGGTTCTTATGATGGTTCGAGGCCCCTCCCCCCTCTGTAAGGGTGGGGGACTCCCATGCATATGAAACAGAAGTTTCTTCATAACTCATCATTCAGAACTAATCAAGTAAATTGAACCAAATTTGGCATGTGGAAGTCATAGGGGGCAGATAAGAGTGGTGGGGGGGGGGGGGTGTTTTCTACGCACAATATAACAAGCTTTTTTATAATTGGCGCATAAACTCAAGCTAATATTGAATCCCGAGCAGGGCCGGGCACACTCAACTAGTATAATATAAAACAGCATCACTGCTTTGTGTTGACATTTTGCCAAGCGTTACTAAGGTTTACTACTTTGGTTACTTCAAAATAAGGGGGAAGTTTTCTTTTTCAGTTTAATCTTTTTTGTCGATTTACCAGCAAGGTTGTCCCAAATCATAATAAAAGATCGCACAATTGACGAGACTCTCCGAGCTCTGAAGATGGACCTCTATAGAAAGTCTACAGGGTATTTGACGGATGTCCATAGTTTCGAAAGGATCTATGTTTTGGGGGAAACCCAAACAAATTAGTCAGAGCCCCATGCCGCGTAGAATAGGCCTGCTCACCCCAGATGCCCATAGGATCCGGACTGAATGCAAATTGTATAGGTAAAGAGAATTGCAGAATCCAGTTCAAATCGCAGCATTGGTGTATGGTGTCAACAAGAACCCGGTGTGAAACGGTCCTGCCATTCTGTAGATGCATCTGCAACCGCAGCAGTTTCCTCCAAAGAACCGCTCGGTACAATTGATGGTCTACCAATCAGCTAATGCTATGGACTGAACCATCTAGGAGTTTCGATTAACTGTGGAGCTTTTAAAGGTTAACACACCGGATGTAACGAAGCCAAACCGCGGTATTACTAAACGCAATCGAAACCGCCAGCAGTTTCAGGGCTATAAATATGCAATTCCGGCAAGAAGAAGCAAGGATGAAAAATATGAATGAAAAACAATCAGATGCAAAGCGGATCAAACGTTGGCAACCGGTATCAAGATCCTGGACCAGCAGTAGGATGCTGTTGGATATTAGTCGATGGAAGATGTGGATGAACGGATTAAAAGTAAGATGTTGAGTGCGATGAGAAAGACGAAGAATCGCAAGACTATTAAATTTTAAATTCGTTAAGGATCAATCTCAGCGGTTTGGGCCTCCTGTTTATTTATCAAAAGTTCAAAGTCATGGAAAATTGCAACAGTTTGACTATCTCACCAAAAATTGTATAGCTCGGTTAGACGAACTCAGTACCCAAACAGCGACTGCTGACATTAGGAAGCTACTGAAGGTCTATTGCTGCTTCTACTATTGCCGGTGGAAATTTTAGGTCGAATCCTTCCTGATTGCCCTAGTAACATGATGATAATGTAGAGGAACATCTTCCACTTGCCGACTGAGTACATATGATACAGCATTCGGTGAACGTCTACCAGAATGACACCCGGTTCAGAAGTTTCTTCTCATGGATGGACAACTTCTACGTGGAGGGACAGAACTTCGAAGTTGGCAACGGTCAGCGTATACAGTGGCTAACAGTTCCAACAGTGACCGACGACCAGCACTTGTCAATCTTCTCATTCGTTTGACATAGTTGAACCAAGAGGAATGAATATTCTACAAAAAAAAAGGCTCACATGCGTGTTATTTGATGCTCGTTTTACTTATGAACAGGACAGCCACAGTTATTACCCTCGTATATACTATGGGATATGCACACAAACAGCTCGTTCAATTTTCCGTGAGAACTTGAAAAGGTAAACAAATAATCTCAAAAGTCATAACTGCAGGGTTGCCAAACTCATGGGTTACTGAGACCGACAGCTTGATTGCTACACTTCGGCACATTCGGTTCAACGTTGGGCACAGCCAAGTGGTGAGACAGGTTTACTCTAAGTTGCTTTTTTGCTGCGAGTAACTAGCGAGTAACTCAATGTACCTCAATATTTAATCGACGTCCATCGATTTTTGTCTCTGCTTATTCCGTTTACTCCCTTCAAGAATATGCTTCTCATATTAGACTTCAGTTTAGTTTGTAAACAAAGTAAGCCCAAGTGTATCCTGAGGCTTTCAAATAGCTTGAACGTTATGGAAGAACCTGTGTCGGTGCTTGCTTTCTACCAGCAAGAACTTACAGTTCCAGCCAGCTTTCAGCAGTTGTTCTTCCTCCTCAGCAGCCAGTCCCAGTTGTCACTTCAAAAGGCTCATCGCTGATCAAGTAAGCTCTCCAAACAGTTATTGTTCTAAACATCTGAAATTTCACCTATAACGCAACGATCCCATCAGCATCGATTGATCCAGTAGTCGTAACAGCAGTCCCATTGAAAATGGTAATAACTAACTTCAATTCCCTTCTCGTTAGCACCATGCAAGTTAGCTACAGCGTGAAGAATCCATCACAGCACAACAAACATAGCGTGGTGAGCAATATTCCAACTGTGGCCCCCTCAATAAAATCCGCCGCTACAGTTTTCGATTTAGAAAACATCACCTCGGTGGGGCAACAACCGATTAACACCCAATTCCAGCTCCGACGACAACGCTACCAACCATTACCCCCGCGGAATGTTCAGCCAGAGCAGCCACCGTCATTTTCGAAGCCGAAGAGGAGGAGGACGTTGAAGTAACCGCTACCAATGTTTGCGGTGAGTGCAATCCTCGTTCGGACTTCAAACCCATCAAAGATCAACCGGACAAAATCGAAGTGAAACCCGGTCAGGAAGGCAAACAACAAATCAAGCAGACAGATTATCTTCGTCGACTTTCTCTTTGCATTTCCACGGCCATGTTAACACCGAAAAACCGACATGACACTTAATTCTGACTTATGCCCGAAAATCGTAAACGGCCGATTTAAATGTGCAATGATCCGAACTGTCAAAACCATAGGATTTTTTTATTTAGATAAAAATAATTCGTCCAGAATAGATCAGACACGAACCAATTTATAACTTTTGCATGCGGGTTTATGGCTTCGCTAAATATTTCCCACGAACACGGACTCAGATGTCAGTAGTGTGCTTTGGTCAGAAATTTTATTGTTTTTGGTATAGTCATTCATGTCGGTTTGTCGGTGATGTTAAGACCAAGTCCAAGAGCAAATTTTCATTACGTCGAATGTAACAAAGGTAAACAAAGTCGAGCTATCAGTGTCAATCGATGCTCCTGCTATTACACTATATACTGTCCGAATATAGGATCACATACCATTTTTAAATTTATTTACCAGTCGAATTGCTTTTTGACGTAATCACCTTCCGATCAAAATAGTTTTCGATGTTACCGATGAGATGCCGTTTGCCTTAAGTAACAGCACTGAGAAACCCGTGAAAAGTGTACTTTCGTCGTTTCGCTTTCTCATTATTAAAGTGAATAAATCGAACTGTTTGTTGCTAAGATGATTTCGGTGGTCCTAAAATGATGAATGGGCTGCTACGTCTCCTTAAGTAATTGATAATTCTCCCAAATATCCTGGTAAATACACTTTGACTTAAGTAACAATAGGGGCCACCAAACGACGTATAATAACTTTTGACTCAAAAACCAGTATTTCTTAGCATGAAAGCTAGCGATTTGCATTTGTATGATTAAAACCCGGCTAAATATGTTAAACGTTGCTATCACTATGAGATTATATGTGTTTAATTGGAAATAGGAATAACTTTTCGGTCATCAAAACAAAACTTTATTTTTCTCGGATCGGTGCAAATGTTACTTACGACATAATGAAAATTTGCTCTTGAAGTACATGATCATCATTAGACGTGATCAATTTCACAAGATCGCTACCAATCACTCGATATCATCACCATCAGCGCTGTTCATAAAACAACAACAAATTCTACATCCGCTATGGACTTATCCAACGAGAAACCCAAGAACACACTTATGCATTGATGTTCTAATTTTAAAGAGACTGCCGTCGACGGCCGCAGCAAATTACGGTGGTGTATCGCAGAGACGGGACCGTATCACGATCATCCGGATGGCACAGCAGAAGCACCAAAAGAGGATGGATGGATGTTCACCGTCAGTAGCACGGCACAGTACTAATTCAGAGCTCGGTTCGCAGTTTCATCCAGCGGCAGTTTGCCAAGCCATGGGATTGCTTCGACGAGTATTTCAGTACGTGCGGGATACGTAATTTGCCGGATTTTGAGTATTTGGTCAGGCAGATCGAGTTTTTCCACCGTATCAAGCCGGACAAGCATTCGCCCTTGGTAAGTGTAATAGGTTCCGTTCACGTTCACAGTTGATGAGGGTTGAACGAAGGTTATTGGCGTTGACGGCGACTCTGTAGCCTTTTACTCCTATGAGAAAATCTATAAGGAAACGTCAGACTGTGCATGAAACATGGCGGACTTTGTACAATCATTTCACTCCACCGAAAATTCCCATAAAACACTGTCTATATTTGCTGGAAGAGAAAATTTTTCGCTCCGTCACCGAGTTTCGCTGAGCTATTCAGTTCTGTAAACATGTTTTTTATTGTTGTTTTGATTGACAGCAGCTTTTCGGCTTCGCATGAAGGTGCACCTTCATATTGACGAGTGCACGGATGGATTTGAGTTCACTCACTCGACAAAAAGTGACACAACAGCGGGGCCCTGTTTACTAAAAATGAACTCATGAATGATGCTCGCGTAACATTTGAAAAGGGCCTATCAACTTTTGTAAATAATTTGCTAGGTCCTTTTCACGAGAACCGAAGTACGCCCACGCAAACCAAGAGCACTATCGGGAAGGGGAGCATTTCCTCTGCCCGATGGTGTTATTAGTTTGCGTGAGCGTATTCGGTTCGCGCGAAAAAGGCTTAACAAGTTTTGTGTACATAAGTTGATAGACCCGTTTCAAATGTTACGTGAGTATTATTCATGTGTTCATTTTTAGTAAACAGGGCCCCGCTGTTGTGTCACTTTTTGTCGAGTGAGTGAACTCAAATCAATCCGTGCACTGATTCGCTGATTGTGACGCACTGAAAGCAATATTGACAGATTTTATGTTTCAAACATATACTTCATCACCTCTTCTTGTAACTTACAAGTACTTATTAGCATTAAACTATTTCATGATTACATAATTCCGAAAAACATTTTTTTATAGCAAGTGAGTGGAAGTAACCCTGGTGATCAAGCAAATGACAGTGATCTTTCTCACTGAGCAATGTGAGTTAGTCGAGGTGCATCAAAAGCAACTCAGGAATTGCTCATGATTAGGAGCTGTCTTGCCCCTAGGGCACAGCTTTCAGCACAGATAAAATACTCGGCACAGATTGAGATGTGCAGAGTTGAGTACTTGTTATTTTGAATATTGTCGACCCCACAGCCTCAAAACCTCGATATTATCATCAATTCAGAATGAAGCAATAATTTGCCATCGATTTGTGTGTAAAAACCAACACGACCCGTTCTTCAGCGCTGTATTTCTGTAAAATGAAAATAATCATCTTACATTTGATCCTCAAAATCATCCCCACCAAGATGAAGCCGAATATTAATATTGACAGCAACACAGGCGATTATCAACATCCAGTCATGAAGGAAAAGAAATTCTAGATAGAGCTGGAATTAGGGCGTTAGCTTTTGTAAGCAATGACTTCTCTCGATGATTTCTAGAATGCCAAAACTCGCCCACTCAAAAGACCTCCCCTTCCCGTTGGTTATGTTGGTTGGCGTGGGTGTGCCTTGAGTTTTGAGAAATCATCGAGAGAAGTTATTGTTTACAAAAGCTGTTTCGCCCTAATTCCAGCTCTATCAAGAATTATGACTTCGATACTCAGAGGTTGCCTTGATCGAGAGAATGTTGTTATGTCAAAATTCATGCAGGTAGTTGGTCTATTTGTATGGGTTGTCTTCATTGTCAGCTAAGTTGAGTGTAGAAGAAATTATTTTTGATTATGCATAGTTCATCATGCATAAGAGATACAAATTTGAGCTACTGACAAAAATTGTAGTTAATATCAAAACCTACAAAAGTTTCATACATGATTTTACCAAACTCTGTTGATGAACAAAGTTAGAGGTAAATGAATGCACGAAATGAATGTAAATGATTTGCCAGGTGGCATAAAATAGCAATTAAGGCTGGCTTTTTTTTTCAATGCAGACGTTAGAAGTCGGAAATCTGAATGCACAAAATTTAGATTTTACTATCACTAAAAAAGTGCTATCTGTTGTAATATAACTCATTCATTGGATCATGCCCTATCGGCAAAATTCGTCCTAGCATTCGAAGTACAAAGTACACTATTAATCGGGTTTTAGATAACCGCCAAAACATATGACCACGTGACTCTTGAGGCCAACTCACGTCGGATCTAATTGCCAATAATTCCACCAGTGCACAGCTAATGCCAGTCAGTAAAATGCAAATATTCACCACCATAATTATACCGCTCCCGATTGCTAACAATCAATTAGGCTGGGAAAGCCACGTCACACGTTTTGCCGTTTTTTTCTTTTTCCCTCGGTCAGAACGCATGCAACCGTTCCGGAGCAAACCAGAAGAATATAAAACCATATTAAATATTCAAAGGCACACACTAAAGAAAGTCGCCTGTCTTCACCACCCCCTAGCTGGGAAAAACAAAAGTTATATCTACTCGACATATTGGAAGTGGGGAAATCGGACAGAAAAACTTAGAAAACAAAGTTGGGCATAGTATCACAGAAAAAGGATTGTAAGTAAAGGGGCAGGATTGACAACCTGTTGCTGACGGACGTTCGCGGAGGTAGTCGAACATTCTAAGGAGGGGAGGAGCAATCAACAACGAAGAAACATAGGAGTCTTGAAATACTTGCACTTGGTAAATTATTAAGAAGTTTTAATGATTTTTTCATGATGTTCAAGGAAGTGTTAAAGGTAAAACATTTTAATATAAAATGGAAACGCTTCCGAAAAACGTGCTAAAACTTTGCTCCTACAATTTAGAAATCGTAGCCATCTATTGCCGGGGCATCCTGTCAAAATTTCATGACAGTCGGATGAATAGAAGCCAAGTTATTGCGCCTCAACTTACAGTCTGTTTACAGTGTCGGTACAAAAATGTCGATCGAACAACGAGCCAATATTAAATTTTGTTTTAAACTTGGCAAAATCTTTTCCGAAACGTTTCAAATGGTGAAACAGGTTTATGGTGATGATTGTTTATCCCGTAGCAGAGTCCACGAGTGGTATACGCGCTTCAAGAATGGTCGTGAAGACTTAAACGATGATGACGAACACGTTGGCCAGCCGAAATTCGTAATTACCGAGGAAGTCATGAAAACTGTGCGTGATTTCATCAAATCGTCGAAATCGTCAGTGAGATTTATGGAAATGGAATTAAGTATCGCCAAATCAACAATTTACACACTTAAACAGAGATCCTGAGTTCGGTAAAAAAAAATACCAGCTCAGATCGGTAAGGCTAAAAATTGCAGATGTTTCGGTATTTTCTCGCTTTATTGCTGAAAACTGTAAATGAAATGACTGAATTTCGGTTTTTTTTTTTTATTAACTCTTTATTTGTTCCAAATTCAAAATAAATTACATTTCATTTTAACCTAGGTGCTCCAGTTACTACAGTAACGTACCAGCCTTAATTGTTATGATATATATCTAAGTGTTTTTACATTGTTCATGTCTTGGCAATTCAGTATTTTAAACAGGTTTTTTAACCTGCATGTCAGTATAACAATTGATATCTTAAAACTAAAAACTAAAACTAATCTTATCTAAGTATAAAGGGAATTAATCGTTGCAATTGAGGATTGCAACGACTTTTGCCTGAAATTATTAATTATTTTGTTGGACATTTGTGCTAAAGTCTCAACATTCGAAATTCTATGTACTTCGGTTGTACTGTACCAGGGAGGCAACTTCAAAATCATTTTCAGAATTTTGTTCTGAATCCTTTGAAGTGCTTTTTTCCTGATAGTGCAACAACTAGACCATATTGGCACAGCGTAAAGCATGGCCGGTCTAAAAACTTGTTTAAATATTAGAAGTTTATTCGTCAGGCAAAGTTTAGATTTCCTGTTTATAAGAGGATACAAACATTTTATATATTTGTTACATTTGGCTTGAATGCCCTCAATGTGATCTTTAAAAGTTAATTTTTGGTCAAGTATTAATCCAAGATATTTCACTTGGTTTGACCAGGAAATTGGAACTCCGTTCATAGTGACTATGTGACTACTACTAGGTTTCAAAAACGAAGCTCTAGGCTTATGTGGAAATATTATAAGTTGAGTTTTGGAAGCGTTGGGAGAAATCTTCCATTTTTGTAAATAAGAAGAGAAAATATCTAAACTTTTCTGCAATCTGCTGCAAATAACACGAAGACTTCTTCCTTTAGCGGAAATGCCTGTGTCATCAGCGAACAAAGATTTGTGGCAACCCTGAGGCAAATCAGGGAGGTCCGAAGTGAAAATGTTATACAATATAGGCCCAAGAATGCTACCCTGAGGAACTCCTGCTCTAACAGGTAGTCGATTAGATTTGGAATTTTGATAATTTACCTGCAGAGTTCTGTCAGTTAAATAATTTTGAACTAATTTCATAATGTAAAGTGGAAAATTAAACTTTTTCAATTTAGCAATCAAACCTTCATGCCAAACACTGTCGAATGCTTTTTCTATGTCTAGAAGAGCAACTCCTGTTGAGTGGCCTTCAGATTTGTTTGAACGAATTAAATTGGTAACTCTCAAGAGTTGATGAGTAGTTGAATGCCCATGGCGAAATCCAAACTGCTCATCTGCAAAAATTGAGTTCGTATTGATGTGAAGCATCATTCTATTCAAAATTATTTTTTCAAAAAGTTTACTTATTGAAGAAAGCAAACTTATTGGACGGTAGCTAGAAGCTTCAGCTGGATTTTTATCCGGCTTCAAAATTGGAACAACTTTTGCATTTTTCCATTTATCAGGAAAGTATGCCAAATGGAAACATCTGTTAAATAATTTTACCAGGAAAGACAAGGTACTCTCTGGGAGTTTTTTGATGAGGATATAGAAAATTCCATCATCACCTGGAGCTTTCATATTTTGAAATTTTTTAGTTATAGACCTTACTTCTTCCAAATCAGTCCCCCAGGAATCATCAAAAATATTTTCCCGAGAGAAAATATTCCGAAAATCCCGAGCAACCTGATTCTCAATAGGACTAGTAAGACCCAAACTGAAATTATGGGAACTCTCGAATTGCTTAGCAAGTTTCTGAGCTTTTTCCAAATTTGTGATCAAAATTTTACCACCTTCTTTAAGCGCTGGAATTGGCTTTTGAGGTTTTTTCAAAATTTTTGTGAGTTTCCAAAAGGGTTTGGAACTCGGGTCTAATTTAGAAACATTATTTTCAAAAGTTTTGTTCCTCAGGGCAGAGAATCGCTTTTTAATTTGTTTTTGCAAATCCCGCCAGATAACTTTCATGGCAGGATCGCGTGTTCTTTGAAATTGTCTCCTACGGACATTTTTAAGACGGATCAAGAGCTGAAGATCATCGTCTATTATAATTGAATCGAATTTAACCTCGCATTTTGGTACTGAGGCAGCTCTTGCTTCAACTATAGAAGTAGTCAGAGATTCAAGAGCATAATTAATTTCATCTTTGGTTTGCAAAGGAATGTTTGGATCGAAGTTATATTCCATAAATGTTCGATATTGCTCCCAATCAGCCCTATGGTAATTGAAAGTAAAGCTGTTGGGATTGGAAATTATTTCTTGGGATATTTCAAAAGTTACTGGAAGGTGATCAGAACCGAAGTCAGCATGGGTAACCAATTGGCTACAAAGATGACATGAATCAGTTAAGACCAAATCAATAGTTGAGGGATTTCTTGCAGAAGAAAAGCATGTTGGGCTGTTTGGATATTGAATAGTGTAATAACCTGCAGAACAATCATCAAACAGAATATTACCATTGGAATTGCTTTGAGCATTATTCCATGAGCGGTGTTTTGCATTAAAATCACCAATAATGAAGAATTTAGACCTATGACGGGTAAGTTTCTGGAGGTCACCCTTGAGAAAATTCTTTTGCTGGCCTACGCATTGGAATGGCAAATAGGCAGCTATAAACGTAAGTTGTCCAAATTTTGTTTCAACAGAAACTCCCAAAGTTTCAAAAACTTTGGTTTCAAATGAAGAAAGAATTTTATGCTTGATTCGTCTATGAATAATGATGGCAACGCCTCCACAGGGTCCATCAAGACGATCATTTCTATAAATCAAGTAATTTGCGTCCTTCTTAACCTTATGGTCAGGTTTAAGGAACGTTTCAGTTATAACGGCAATATGCACGTTATGAACTCTCAAAAAATTAAATAGCTCGTCTTCATTATCTTTAAGAGATCGAGCATTCCAATTTAAAATGTTTAATGCTTTAAAATCCATTACTGAATTTTAAAGTCATGACAATATTATTAGCAAATTTTACTCCAGTTTGAATAGCATCAAACATGGAGTTAGATTTAAGCATACCAGAAATCATGTCAATTAATGAATTCTGTAAAAATTCCATTTTGGGGGCAGTAATGCTTCCTAAGTCAAAATTGTCAAAATTTCCGTTAGAACGTTGGTTAGTATTTTGATTTCTACCCGCTGCAATAGCAGCATAGGTAGCTCCATTAACTCGCTGAACATTGTTAGCAGCGAGGGGAGTAGGTACAGATGAAACATTTGAAGCAGGGGTGATATTTGTACCTACGGGTACGAATGTAGAATTTGTTCCTCGCTGACCGTTGTTAACAGCAGAGGAATTTGTACCTGGTCGGAAACGTGGAGCGTTTCCTACCTGTCGGTTAGAACGAGATTGTAGGATCGCTTTGCGAGTCTTACATTCCCAAAAATTGGATTTGTGGTTTTCACCACAATTTGAACATTTAAATTTCTTAGGATCTTCCTTCACAGGACAGTCGTCCTTTGCGTGAGAGGAATCACCACAATTCATGCATTTAGCTGGCATGTAGCAATTTTTAGTTCCGTGACCCCATCCCTGGCACTTACGGCACTGAGTGAGGTTTTGGAAATTTCCTCCAGTCTTCCTGAAGTGTTCCCACTTCACTCGGACATGGAGCATAAGGCTAGCTTTTTCTAAGGCCTTAAGGTTGTTTAGTTCACTAGACTTGAAGTGAACTAAATAAAAATCATTAGAAATCCCGTTGCGCGAATCGCCAGGACGGGATTTCATTTTCATTTTGATTACTTGGAGTGGCACAACTCCAAGTAATTTTACCAGTTCATCTTTGATCTGATCCAGGGATTCACCACTGGGCAGTCCTTTCATGACAACCTTGAACACACGTTCAGTTTTGGTGTCGCAAGTAAAAAATTTGTGCTTCTTCTCAGTAAGATACTTGAGAAGACATTTAAATCCATCCAAGGTTTCAGCCAATACACGGCATTCACCCCGACGTCCAATTTGTAGTGAAAACTTAACTTTCACGAAATTCAAAAGTTCCATGCGAAGAGCATGGAAATCGGTAGTGGTTATCACAATAGGGGGAATCTTTTCCTTCTTGGCATTAAGCCGGGAAAGTTTACTAGAATTTTTCTTGGATGATGGATCATTCTCATCATCCGTGAGCAAATCAAATTGATTACTCAAATTAATTTCTTCAGAAGGGGGGTCAAGAGTTTGCCCCTTTCTTTTGCGTTTAGGCGCCATGGCGGCAGTAAATTTTTTATCCAAATCGACTTCCAAGCAGATTACTATAAGAATCTGAAGGATCGAAGAGGAATTTTCCAAATCGATATCCAAGAAGGATTACCTCGGGTAGGGTCCAAACAAGGATCGAAGAGGAATAAGAGGAGTTGAACAAGGTAGAAAATTTGTACAGGTTGAGCACTGAAAAGTGCTGTTTAAATTTGTTGTAGCTTTAGGTAGTAGTAACACTTCCTTAAGCAAAAAGCAAATAGATCCGCACGGCAAGAGAGCACGATGCGGACTGAATTTCGGTAATTTCATTTTATTTTGACGAAAGCGGTAAACATTTTTACCGGCAGGTCTGTAAATCAGCTTCATCAAGTAAGTTACTCTGCCACCTTGTGTTAAAACATCAAAAACACACTTCGACACACTGAAACACCCTTCAACCACCATGAGAACTAAGTTTTCAATCTTATCTGGCAGCACTGCTTAGAGCCAAGAATGTTTACATTCGTTTGATGCTCTTTTTTGTTTTTGTTGATTTTTTTTCTGAAGGAGACATCTCCCTCCATTAATCGGTAGAATTCCACCGAGGATTCCACAGAAAACTGATCGGGACACGGAAGTAGCACTCACTCCCGCAATTGGGACATTGAAAAAAACAGACAATTTAACCTCTAGAACAAGCTAGAATATCTGCAACTGTGTATGAATGAAGGAGCTGATAATAATTATCACGTCAATTATTGACTGATACCTTGGGAGAGATATGTCTTTCTAATTTGAGTCATTCCATATACACAATATCAAATCAGAGAGATCCAACCTACTAACCTACGGCCTACAAAAAGTTCGTATTCTTTGCGAAATTTAGATCCAGAGATTGCTTAGAAAGGGGCATGCTCGGCTGGGTTATCAGGGCTTGATTACGACTGGAATTCGTGTCTGTTTGGGATGGATTCGAGAGGGCTTTACTGGTTTGAGCCAGGATCTCAAGCATGAGAATGTGACGGCTGAGGGAGTACTTTTTGAAATCGGAGTCGGACATGTACAGCATACTCTTTTAGATAGGTGATGCAGATGACGACCAGGGAAGAGAATTGGAATTCTTGTAAGTTGTTTAAGTTGACGTGTGCTTTTTACTTGGATTCCATTCTTACACTGTGCATTATTAAATTGGTAAATTTTTGGCGAGATCAAAAAAAAGTTGGAGGGTGGTGTACAAGACACAGCCGCATTGTTGACGTAGGACTACGAAATTTTTGTTCGATTTTCTAGTTTGTTGTTTCGGATATTGTTTTGGAATTAAGTGAATTTCATAACTCAACTCTTTTGTAGAAAGATGTGGTGGCCATGAAAAAGGCCGATTATTTGGGTGGTTTTGTATAACCAGTTGATGGTTGATGAAGTGCCTTCCAAGATTGATGTTGTCCTCGGAGTGTTGGAGGCCTTGGGCAATATGGAGGCCCTGAAATACGGTCGAGAGCATGACACGATGTTGGATTGATTATTCACCTTAGGCACGCCAAGCGCAAAACCGTCACGGCCATGGTTGTCGTCTACGCTCTAAAGCGACAGGGACGCATTCTGTACGGTTTCGGAGGTTAAAACGCCCATTTTCAGGGCCACCAAGTTCATTTCAGAAAAGAGTTAGAATATAATTTATATAGAGTATCCCCTGCTTCTAAGTTTGGTTACAAGATTACAACTCTAGAGACTGCTTCAAAAAGAACTATGTTCCGTCAACTGTGTGCAAAGTTATTAGAAAATGAGCAGTTCGTGACCAAAACTGTGTATGCCAAGCATGGGTGTGGGTAGCATTGGTTCTCAGCACGGAAAACAAATCCAAGGAAAAAAACAGCATTTTGTGTGGTCGTTGGGGGCGTGTGGTTCTGAATTGCCAACAAAATGTTCCGCAATTGTATCCTCCCTATTCGTACACGCTCGAAGATCGGAGGCGAATGTCACTTCGACTTGTTTCATCTAGGAACCATTCTCTGATGACTGTGTTGGGGAAGCAGCACATGCATGTACGTAATTGGTGGATTTGTTAGTTATTTGGAAGCTTTTGGACATTGCTTGACATTTACCACTTTTTCAATAGTTCCAATGTGAAAATCAACAGTCAAGAGCATTGTTATCGATGCGTAGAAATGTTTCTGATCGATTGGTGATAAAATAATTGAAATTGGTCCAGGGGCAGCTAAGTTATTAACGTTCAAAATCTTTCATAATTTCATTTTTCGCTTTTTGTACCCCCATCTTCCCGAAAGACGTAGTCCTACGCCAAAAAAGAATTCTGTTTGTAAACAAATGTGAATGTAATGGTTGCTAGTAATCATTAATTTTCGCACAACGTTTTGACAGCTAGGTCGACATGCAGTAACACACAAAAACACACAAGAAACACAATCAACACAGGCACAAGGTGGGAGAGTGACATACCCCCTGGTCGCTATATTTATAGTCCGGCGGATAGAATCTCGGAAACCAAATAGCGAAATCAATCGAGCATATCACGACCAACAACAGAAAAGAGAAGAAAAAATAAACTTCAGAAACCCTTTTCTCGTGACTCAAAGCTCGCCTACGCAAACTAACACCATCATCGGCTTGGAGAAAGTTTCCCCTATCCCGTGATGCTGTTAATTTGCGTTGGGTTGGCGAAGATAGAAATATCAAAGTTTTGTTTATATCAGCTGGGTGATATGCCGCCATGTTATTGAAACCAACATCTGAAACGTCACAATTCAAGTGTGAACTGCAAAAATGGCATGACTGAATTGTCTTATTTTTATCAAATGAAATTATTTTAACTTTTATGCCATATAAATGGTTGACTTCGTGGTAGAAAATCAGAAAATAATATTTTATGAGTGCTAAGTTTATTTTTCACAAAATGTAATCAAAAATATTAAGAATATCTGAAATATCAGTCACGCCTTTTTTGAAATTCTAGCTTAAATCTTCTATTTGTTTGCAAATTATGAGCTGTCAGTGGGGCCCACGATTCGCGGGCCCACAGCGATGTTAGCTATTTTCAAGGCAAGGCAAACAAGATAGGGCTGCCACCCAGCTGGTTTATATAAATTGATAGTACCTTTTCAATTGTTGGTCTACAATATATTGAATTGGTTCCGCTTTTTGGTAGATCGAAATTGTATCCGCCAGACTACAGAACGATACTACGAGCAAGAGAAAATGCACTCAAAATACTCACTTAATTTTTTTCGCCGAGATTCCAACAGCCGAGCAGTTCTGCAGTTTATTTTGCTGAGATTCAGTAAAACAATCGCCGAGACTCAGCTAACAAATAACATTTTGCTGAGATATCAGCTAACAAACAGATATTTTGCAGAGATTCCATTGCATCAGCAAAAGTAAATGCCGAGGTAATCGGCTGTTGGAGATTTTACCGAGCTATATTAAGTGTGTAGAACATCACATTTCAGTTGCATTTATATTGTAGTTTACAAATGTAGTACCTTTGGTTGCATGTAAATCACATATAAGTTTGGTGTCACTACATTATGAACTGAATATTCTTAAATAAATCAGTTTCCTGCACGATATCTCCAAGTAACGTCTGAATCCAAATGAGTAATAAAAATGTTACATGACGTGAAAGAACAGTATCACGATCCCAAAAGCAACCTGTTTTCAAATGGCAACCAAACCCCTTCCCCAAGCCATCTGCCTCTGCCGGTCCGACCACCCGCAGTAGCCACAACTGGAAGGAGGTGGTTGTTTTACATGTCATTACAACTATCCCCCATCCTTTTTTTTCTACGCCCAATCCTCGGAACAAACGTTTTCCTCGCCACCGTCATCCAAACAGAGCCTACTAGTCACGACGAAACTGACGTGGTGCTCTGCGAGAGGCGGCTCGGTCTGGTCATCCAACTAGCCCGGGCTGGCCTGGCTACAGTGCAGTACACCGTCAGTTATCAACGCATGCTTGGATTGGGAAGAAGTGGCGGATGTGGAAGTTGCTTCAGAACGCGAAAAAAAAAAGAAGTATCTATAACTCCTTGACTAAACCACAGTCAAGCGGGATTTGGCGCGCGCGTGAGTGCTGAAATCGTATTGTGGCCAGAAATTATCAGCAAAACATTATCTTACAATTGTGGCAGCGTTTCGGTGCTGGTCAGTCATAGAACGGAGGTCGCGTGCTGTGGTTGATTTTTTTTTTCCATTGCTAGTTGTTAACCAAAGCTAAACTGCGGTCGGTTTCCTGACATTCCCTATGGCTTGGACTGTATATCAGCGGCATGCTGTTGTTGTTATTGTTGCAAAGCAATGAATCAAACAAGTGAATATGTGCTGAAGCCACACTTTTTCTGGTGAAACGCGACTGTAAACAAACGGAGGGCGATGATGATTAATGTTTCCCGATAATCTAAACAGTCATGGTTGTGAATTCTAGCTATCGCAATTTTTGTCATCGATACCAACAACAGGAAGCCAAAGAAGGTGAGAGTTTGTTGTAATTGATGAGTGGTGATTATTATAAAAAAAAAATTATGAGCATGAGACAACTGTTGGAAAGGACGAATCATTGTTATTCAGCAAATTGTAGAACTCAAACGTTCGATTTTGTACGTAATCGTGTGTGATCGATTTGTGGTTTTTTTTTTTTCAATATTAACTGGATTTTAGACCTTCGTCTGTGCAAACAAAAATGACCTCACATTTGAAATGCCATATCTCAGGCGATGTTTCAATGGATTTTGAAGTTTCAAATGTTTTGCATAGCTAATTTAGTGGACTTAAGGGGAAGCTCACCGGCCCAAAAATAAAAAAAATATTTTCGGTACGTTTTTATTTTTCTAAAAATATTGGGAAAAATTATCAAAAATCCAAGAAAATCAGTTTCTTCCTTAGATTTTTGTCAATAATTACATGCAAAAAAAATTTCTATCCCATCATGAAAAAAAATTGGACTCTCAGAAAAACCGAAAAGTTGATGTTTTGTGGTTTTTTGAGTCCAACTTTATGCCATAATGACTTATAAAACATGTTTTTGCACGTGAATTTTCTTTACAAAATTAGAAAAAATGTGATTTTTTTAGATTTTTGATACTTTTTTTTCAATATTTTTAGAAAAATCAAAACGTAATTATTTTTTTCGAAGCGGTGAACTTCCCCTTAAAGTTAAACATACTTTGGAAAAACATTTATTTGGTTGGATCACACGAGGGAAGGGGTCATTGAAAAAAATGTACGCATAAAATTGGATAGAAATGTTTATACTAGGGGAATTTACGTATTCTCGGCAACCTAAGCAGCGACCTCCTTTCTATAGCCTTTTTCTTTATAGAACGCACACATATGCAGTATTGGTTTGTTTACAATCTTTTGCTGCCAGCTGCTCTAATAATTTCAGTCGAAAGAATTGTCAAAAACTGTTTTGAAACGCTTTTACAAAGCTCCAATTTTCTCTAGTGAGAGCGAGTATTGTCGGCAACCAGTTTTTCTTCGGCAACCGTTCCATTTGAACTGCATGTAAATCTGCTGTTCTATTATCGGCAACTCGAAATCAGCTACAATTTGTAGTGCGTGTGTTTCATTTCAAGAAAACCCTGCTAGATTGCTTTTTCTCAGTGGTAAAGATATAGTCAAATTGAAGCTGAAAGCATAAAGAATCGTTTGCATGCATTCAGCGAAGTGTTTTCGTAAGAAAATCCAGTGAAAATAGTGTTTCAATTTGGGTTGCCGAAAATAGTCTGTCATGCCGAAGCCGTCATTTCCCCTATATAAGATCCTCACTATGTAGGATGTTATTTTCTTCAACAAAGATGTCCAGGAATACAAGGTCCATTCGAAATAATTAGATCATTCAAGTTGTACTATCTTAGATCTAGAGATCATGCTCATATGGATGGTTCCTGTTTTCGGAAAAGTTGTTCAGAAGGAATCACAGTTAAAATTATGTTGTAATTACATCAATTTTTTAAAATTTACACGACTTGTTGAAATTCAAGCATGTAAAATTATAGCTTACTGAATTTTAAATAAGCTACGTCAGACAACCTTATCCATGATGTTTACATCCAAATTTAATCCTTTAAATTTGTCGAACCTCTTAACGGAATCTCTTTATGAAGAGCTTTGAGTGGGTTGGTTTATTTCCTTTAAATTCCGTTATAATTGCTTATTTTTTGACAGATACGCGTATTTCGTCTTCTACTTGCAGACTTCATCAGTTCCAAGTGGTGTTGCTCTTCATCCAAATTTAATTTTACACGATGCTGCTTTAAGGTGATACTCTAAGGAAGCCTTAGCGTGAAACTTTTAAGGCACAAATGTCAACAAATTTGAGATTACTACTCCTTGTTTGCTGTGCTACTACAAACAGAGAGTAGCAATTTCAAATTTGTATGTTTCGTGGAAGCTGACATTTGTCCCTTTGAAGTTTCACGTTAAGGCTTCCTTAGAGTATCACCTTAATTTCAATGACTTTCAATAGATGAAACCTCAGTCAAGTCACGACAACGAGGAAGCGCATTTAAATAACAAAAGACATACAATATACGCCTGGAATTATTTCATATTCGCTACAAACATCGTTTATGAGATTTCTAGAAACGTGTGAGAGACCCTACTCTACCCATTCCCGGCCTATTAAGCACAACCCGAACTTAGACTTTCTTAATTTAGCGGAGTTTAGCACCAAACGGAATGTTATTATTACAGATGACTTCCAAATTTATTTACCTTTCCATATGTACCGTTAGTTCTGTTAAGGGGTCGCGGAATATTTGTTTATTGTTCAAAATGCAAAACTGCTTCTGGCGGCTCAACTTGCCCTACGGATTTTCTTGGGCCTATTAGCCATTGAAACGCCATTGAGATCCTCCTTGGCCTATCGAACGGAAAGAAAAGTGAATTCGCGTGCGCCTTTTGTACACTTCAAGTGCGCCTTTTGTTTTCAAGATCTTATTTTGCGTTTTTCAACATTTCGTTTTGGAATAGAAGCATCGTACAAAACGTGTGTTTGACACGTTCACGCCGCAATCATAGATATATTTTATGTTTTCTGCTCGATAGGGCCAAAACTGGCGATTAGGCCGAAGTATTGCTCTACCCTATGTGAGCATCGAGATTTCAATTGAGGGGGTTATGCCTTGTTCAGACTGGAGAGTTATAACATGTTATAACGGTTGTCAACTAATTGCAACACAGAACCCGAGCAAAGTACAGCATCAAAATGACAGCAAATTGAAATCTAGTTTTGATATCAACATCAAACTGAAATCATAATTTGATTTCAGTTTAGGCAATTAACAAATTTGATACCTAAGTTTGTTTTCATTGTGCTGTACATTTGCTCTCCAGAAATATGTTGTTGTGGGTTTGTTTTCATTGCCTTAGCATAACATCAAATTGAATACTTGTTTTGCTATCAACAGGAAAAATGGATATCAAATTTGGTTTTCAGTTTGCTCTCACTGATAGCAGAAATAGTTTTCAATGTGATGTCACAGGAAGATTTTTTTGCTCTCAATTTTGATATTTTAACCGTTAAAACGACCAAAACGACAGCAACCAGAGAAATCATTATCAGCGAAATCACAACATCAAATTTAGATTTCAATTTGATCTCAGACTTTGCTCGGGAAACCACCATCAAGATAGCGCTATAACATGTTATAGCTCTGTAGTCTGAACGTACTATTAGAAGTAAAGGGGTGTAAATGACTTTGATCGATTCTCGTCATCGACTTTCTCTTTCGTTAATAATTCAGCTGCAAACACATTCCTTGATTCGTGTGCCATTCTGGATGCTAGATGAAAACCTCCTGTATTTGTGATTTAAATTGATGGACAGTTGAAAATCATCATTTGTTCAAGATTTCAGCTTGATCAAGTATTATTCTGAAGATCTTTAACTGCCCAATAATTTAAATCACATTTCCTAGTTATTCTCTCAACACCAGGTTGCTCACAAATTATACATCTCCAAAAAGTTCTCAGGATATTGGTTCAAGACTGCAGCTTAATCAGGGATCATTATTATTATTTAGCTTTAATCAGGGATCATTCAACTGTGCAAACAATCACATGAAGATCTTTAACCGGACAACAACTCAAATCTCAGCTCCCAGGTATTTTTTCAAGATAACAGGTTGCGCAGAAGTTATTCCAAAGACCTCCAGGTCATCATAGATCTTCACAAAAAATCTCAAGACATTAGTTTTAGACTTCAGCTTGATCAAGTATCATTCTCATACAGACCAACAGGCGTAACCAGGGGTTAAGTCACTCTGCCACCTTGTGCCTGTGTTGATTGTGTTTCTTGTGTGTTTTTGTGTGTTTCTGCATGTCGACCTAGCTGTCAAAACGTTGAGCGAAAATTAATTATTACATTCATTGCTCTCGCCAAAAAATTACCAATTTAATAATGCACAGTGTACGAATGGAATCCCAGTAAAAAACACACGTCAACGTACACAACTTACAAGAATTCAAATTCTCATCCCTGATCGTCATCGAGTACTGCACTGGTTTGAAAGCTATTTGTCTGACAGAACTCAACGGACTGTTTTTAATGATTCTGTTTCCAGTCCCGTGGAGAATAACCTTGGAGTGCCCCAGGGAAGTGTTTTAGGGCCCCTGTTATTTATTATGTATATTAATGACTTGCGACGTGTTTTACGATTTTGCGACATTAATCTTTTTGCAGATGATACTGTGTTATTCATTGCAGCCAAGGATTTAGTTGATGCCGTTTTACACTTGAATGAAGATTTGCGTTCTCTAAGTAGATGGTTGAAGTATAAAAAGTTAAAATTGAATACAAGTAAAACTAAATTTATGGTAATTTCGCGGAATCGAGTAAATGAGAACGTCTCTGTTGTAATTGATAATGAGCCTATTGATCGCGTTCACGAAATGGAATATCTTGGCGTGATTATTGATGACAAACTTAAGTTCAACTCTCACATTGACAATGTCATCAAGAAAATTGCCAAGAAGTATGGAATTCTATGTCGACTGAAAAACGATTTAACTATTGCCAGTAAAATACAGCTATACAAATCAATCATCTCTCCTCATCTAGACTTTTGCCATTCAATTTTATGTCTGGCCAATGAAACACAAATATCGAGATTACAGCGCTTGCAGAATAAAATAATGCGTTTGATTTTGAGATGTAATAGATTCACTTCCTCAACTTTGATGCTAGACGCCTTACAATGGTTGTCGGTGAAGCAAAGACTTGTATATTTGACTTTGGTGTTCATTTTTAAAGTAGTTAACGGTTTGCTGCCTCGATATTTGTGTGATCGAATTGAAAGAGGAAGTGACTTTCATAGATATAATACTAGAAACGCGGTTGAAATAAGAACACCACATTTCTTGACTTGTGCTTCACAAAATTCATTATATTATAAAGGAATAAATGTTTTCAATTCGATGCCTAGACATATCAAACGTTTAGCAACACTTACAGAATTTAAAAGACACTGCATTTCACACGTTAAAACTGTCTTTTGAACAGTTATCCAGTGATTTTTTTTATGAATTGACAAATTATGTATCTTGACGAAGTTATCTCTAACGGATTATTTTATATGGATAGCTGTCATAACAACTTTTTTAATAATTATTGTAGCACTGCAAAAACCATTTCTGTTCGCCACGAGGGTGATGATGGGTTTTTAATATTTGATTTAAAAGTAGATTAATTAAAAAAAAAAGTACAAAGGTTTGAGCCTCGCGGGCGTATTACGGATATAGAGGACTGAATTTAACATTTGATAAAAAAAAAAAAAATGCAATTTTGTAGCTTATTTGGAAGATACCATGAGTTAGTAGTAAGTTTTCTGGCAAATGTTGGGGGTTCGTGAGCATTCCTGACATTGCTGAAAATTATGATAGCATCAGATTGCGGGGTTACTAGTGTAATAGGATGCTTTGTTGATTGCTAATTAACTCTTGATTGATTGTAATACTTATGATTATTTAAGGTGAACAAAAAGGCGAACTAAGAGGTGGACGCCTGAGCTTTTCCACATTTATATCGCTGTGAAGCAACTGTAAACTCTAGAGGGAATTTATATCTGTAACTGAAACGAGTTCGATTTTGTTTGCCAACCTGGTTAAAATGTCATATTTAATTATTTTGAAGATAAATCGTCCAGCTCAAACCTTTGTAGGGGTAAGAGGTGGGACCATCATCATCATCATCATCATCATCATCATCATCATAATTTACTCACTAGATGACGCTATTTCGAAATATTTAGATCATTCAAGTTGTACTATCTTAGATCCAGAGAGAGATCATGCTCATATAGATGTTTCCTGTTTTCGGAAAAGTTGTTCAGAAGGAATCACAGTTAAAATTATGTTGTAATTGCATCACTTTTCAAATTTACACGACTTGTTGAAAGCATGAAAAATTATAGCTCACTGAATTATAAATGAGCTACGTGAGACAACCTTATTCATTATGTTTACATCCAAATTTAATTTTACACGATGCTGCTTAAATTTCAATGGGTTTCAAGAGATGAAACCTCAGTCAAGTCACGACAACGAGGAAGTGCATTTAAATAATAAAAGGCATACAATATACGCCTCGAATTGTTTCATCTTCCTTACAAACATCGTTTATGAGAATTCTAGAAACGTGTGAGAGTATGTAAGCATCGAGATTTGAATTGTTTTTTTGGTTGGAGATCTTCAGAATAATATCTGATACACCTGAAGCCTTGTAAACAGCAATATCAAGAGGATTTTAAAGATAACTTTGATCTTCCAACTCGGCATTATGAGAGAATAGCGGAGAGAACTGATTTGAATTGGTCAACAGTTGAAAATCATCAGACAAAATACCCTGACCAATATGAAGTCTTGAACAAATATCTAGACCTCCCACAGTTACCAAGCAATACCATGCTGGAGGTGGCTGGGTTCAATTCCCGGTCAGGTCTAGGAATTTTTCGGATTGGAAAATTTCTCGAATTACCTAGAGCATAGAGCATGATTGTACTTCCCACACAATTATACTAATGCAAAAATGGTACAGACATCGAAAGCTCTCAATTAATAACTGTGGAAGTGCATCTAGAGCACTAAGTTGAGAGCTAAGAGTAATGAGCTAATATGCGATAAGCAATAAACTTGAAATGCGGAGAAGAAGAAGGATAAGTGCTTATTAATTCAAATATCAATCAATTCAACGCACAGGTCTGTATCTGTGAGCTTTTAATGAATTTATATTCAAATAATTTGAATAATTTCACCATTTAAAACACCAATTGTTCATTATATTCCCTGTTTCCCTAATATGAATTATTACTTTTGAATTGCTGTTCGCTGGTCGTATTTGACGAAGATAATTAGCATCGTCAATTGAAAGGGAAGCATCAGGATGTATCTTCGTTTATCGCCTGCTAATCGGCGCCGCCGGGATGTTCTGAGGCATGACGACTCCGATCACATTACTAGCATATCGGTCTTCCACATTGTGGACGATTACGGTGTTGCCATGATTATTGCTCCAGTCCATTAGTTGCGCCAACGGAATGTCGTGTTCATGAAAAAGTTTTCCTCCAACCAATAGTCCAATTTACAGCTGTGTTCGATAAAATAGCAGCGCCTGCTGATATTCATACAAAATGGTTAACTTTGACATGATGTAACTTTCTTAACTTATGATCAATTGAGCTGAAACTTGGCGAACGTTTCAAATATGTTCAATTTTACGATAACAAAATATTAAATTTTTGGAAGCACCTGCCGGAAAGACAGACACCAGGTAAAATTGTTCAAAATAATTTTCATTTCAGCTTAATTTTGAAATTTTAAATTTTACATTCAACATTTTAAATACATTGAATGTTGAGATAGATATGAACAAAAATATAGTTTTCCAATAGTAATTTCCATATAAACTTCAAATGGTTTGTGCCAAGTCAGTATCTTACTGAATGATTTCACATTTTGGGAGACTTATCAGGACCCAATTTGGAACCGTTTGAGCACTGTGGAGCGAAACATTCAAATTTTACATCAGTCTAATGATCACTTGGAGACCTTTTGAATAGTTTCTGAGCAACCTGGTATCTTGAAATTGCATTGTTGGGCAGCGAAATTTTTGATATTTTTGATCACCTGGAGTTCTTTGCAACCTCGTATGATGAGAGAATATCTGGAAGATGAGATTTGAATTGACAGTTGAAAATTTTCTGAATATCGCGCTGAAGTTTTTAACAGATACATTGACCATTTTTTGGAGATCTCTGATTACCTGAAGGTCTTTTGAATCATTTCTGAGCAACCTAGTATCTTGGATATATAGGAGATATGATTTGAATTCATGTGCAGTTTAAGATCTTCAGAATGATACCTGATTATGCTGAAGTCTTGAACAAATATTTGGAAGACTTACCTAGATACTTTGGTGTAATTTGGTATTTGGGAGAATAACTGGGAGATGTGTTTTGAATTGTTTTGAAGATTTTAAAAATGATACCTGCTCACACGGAAGTCTATAACAGATATCTTGAAATTTTTTTGGAGATCTCTGATCATTTGAAGGCATTTGGAATGATTTCTGGGCAACCTGGAATTGTAAGAGGATATCTGGGAGATATGATTTGAATTGTTGTGCAGATCAAGAGCTTCAAAATAATACCTGATCAAACTGAACTTTATATTTGAGGAATTTTGGAGATGTTGCTATTATTTTGAACAATTTTACCTGGTGTCTCACTTTCCGGCAGGTGCTTCCAAAAATCGGCATGCGCTGCTATTTTATCGAACACAACTGTACATCCAAGATTTTTGAATCACAACGTCGTGTAATTCTTCTTAGGCTTCTTGCATCCAAAAACAGACTTCTATTAACGAGATATGTTTCAAACATTCATCGGTGTTGTTTTCTGATGGTCTTAAGCTACGATCCGACTATATAATTTCAGTTTAAACCTGTACAGTTTATCTGGCTTCTAATCTAATCGGTTAACAGTTTTCTACATACAATGAAAATATCTGTGACTGCGACTGCCGAACTGCAGAGCTTTATTTTGACATTCGGCATTTTATTTACGTTTTTATTTTCAGTGTCCGATTTGGTTGGTTTGTAATCACAAGTGACGGGAAAATGAACGATTGAGGTGAAAATTAAAGCAGTGAGCCAACAACCCTAATTAAATTGTTATGGTTATTTTGCTTAACGACGTGTACCGGGTATCATCCAAACCATTTGCGGAATAGTTCTATTATTTGGGTTATCGTTAGTTTATGGTTATTTTTTATTAGGGAACCGCCAGGCATAATAGTCAAACGGTGACCCATAAGTGTTCGAATGAGGAAACCTTACATTACATTGGCGGCATTCTATCACTCAAATAGGAAACAAATTCTTTAAACTTTAATCGCTCTTCCGTTCACTGTCAACCATCAAGTTGTGAGTCTGCAGAGGTTTCTCTGTCCTTACAGTGTAAAGTCTGGAACGCGCAAAAATTGGTCATCTTCAAATTGGTGTATTTCTGTTAAAAATGCATAAAAAAAAACCTGAAATGCTGTATTTGGAAGTTGAGTGTATATACAATGGTTGCTATGATGAGTTTTCACCGTTTGCTCTCCAGTTTTCAAAATGACGTCCTAGCAAGAAGAGCAGCGTGTCAAAATTTTGCTCGCGCAGCAAGAGAATCCGACGTTCTCACACGCCAAGTTGGCAAAATTGCTGGATGTGGCCAAATATACCGTGACAAACGTTTTAAAAGTGTTCGGGGAGCGTCTGTCGACCGCCAGGAAGCCTGGAAGCGGCGGCAATCGTAATCCGGACGTGGCAGCGACGACGGAGAAGGTGGCGGTGAAATATATGCGGAATCCTAACCTCTCCATCCGGGACGTCGCTGGCAAGCTCAATGTCTCCCATACTACCGTTCGACTGTGTCGTCATGGACGACGAAACTTATGTGAAGGCGGAATTCAAGCAGCTTCCGGGACAGGAGTTTTATCAACAATCAATACGAAACTAACGATTTTAAATTGGCTCACTACTTGACTAGCCTATTGGTCCCAAGCTAATCGATGCACCCCTCGAAACATAGGAAAATACACGAACCCCTCATTTTATCTGTCAAACTTTCATAGCGAATCAAAACAAACATAGTGTAGTACTAGAATTTCAACTAGAAAAGGGTACGTTAATCAATTTGCTTGGGACCAATAGGCTAGTTAAGTAGTGAGCCATTTTAAAATTGTTAGTTTCCACTGGTTGCTACTACCACAAACGAAGTGACAGACGACTAACTGGCGAAGAAATCAATTAAAATAATGTGGTTCGCTGTAATAGAATTTTCTTAGAAGCTTGTGCCATCATCCACCAGATGCGTTAGTATTTTTGTTTTGGTTTGGTACAATGATTCTTTGACAGTGTGCAAAGAGTGTATCATTTTGTCATTTTTTTATGCGTTTCAGTTTTGATCAGAGTGAAAGAGATAGAACCAAAGCATTCTAGTACATTTGGTGAAAATGCTGGTTCTATCCTGTAGCAGTGTTGCCATGTGGTACAATCCAGTAGTAGTGGTGTTGCCATGTGGTACACTGAAAAATTGCAATAGCAGGTTAGTCACCAAAGTTTTCGAGCCGCTCCGTCAGTCACTTCGTTTGTGCTACTACTGGATTGTACTAGCATTTTCACCAAATGTACTAGAATGTTTTGATCTCTTTCACTCTACTCAAAACCGAAATGCATAAAAATGATAAAATGATACACACTTTTGCTCACTGTCAAAGATCATTGCACACAAAATCAACTTTGTTCAAATCAAAACAAAAATACTAGCCCCTCTGGTGGCTGATGGTACCTCGGATGGCACAATCTTCTAAGAAAATTCTATTACAGTGAACAAGAAATACTCAGAGGGAGAGATGTGGGGAGAGAATATTTTGAGCCAAATGAACTGCCAAAGTCTGAGCCAATCGCCCATTAGGTTTTGTCCGAGGATTTCTTATTCTTATTAGATTAAATTTAAGAGTATTGCAATCGAAAAAAATTCAATCACCTTTATGTTTCGTGTACTTCTCAAATTCAACTAGTTTTTGGAATCAAAAACAATATCCTAACTCTATTGATTAATTGATCTTAGTTGGTTAGTTAATGGCACCAAGAAATGTGCAAAATATTGCGATGAAATCAATCATTATTTTGCACGTAAATCGAATCAAAAATAAAAGTCATGTGAAATGCTGGCTTCAAGCAAGGGTTGCAAGATAATTTAGGTACAAATCCCTGCTGCCGAATTGTATTTTGTTTTCTCCGCCTATCTCTCCCTTTGAGTATTTCTACAGCGAACCACATTATTTTAATTGATTTCTTCGCCAGTTAGTTGTCTGTCACTTCGTTTGTGATATTATTGATCAAAATTATCTATAATCGCACAAAGGTTAAGATGGAAATATGTATAAAAAACAATAGGATTTCAATATTTTAGTCCTGTCAAAACCTTAAAATCGGCTGGCAAAAAATAACATCCAGCAGCACACAATAGATGCTTGGTTATGTTTTGTTTATTTTCTTAGTATTTGACACTGCATTGTGGGTCCAAATGGGTATCGAAAATTTCAAAATAATGAATAGAAAAATTACCTGTGTTTATTTAGTTGCACTAAAACTGATTTCTAGTAAAAGTGGTGGGGTGAGGGGCTTATCCGCCTTCCCCTACTGGTTTTATTCGTAAATATCAGGTCATGTTTGGTCAAAAACGGTTCTGCAGGCATTTTTAAAAATTCCTGGCATTTCTGCTTAAAATATTTAATAACATTTACACACATGAAATATGGTATTGAATATGTTCATAGTAGTGATTAATCCCGTGTTTACGATCCTTCCAGCACTTGTTCCAGCTACGTTCATCTATAAATAGATCACTGATTAGAAACTGGTTTCCATGCTGCGAAAAGCATGAAGTCATGGCCGCAATTGCAGCATAAGCCTACTAAGGGATTATTCAAATTCGTACCAACGCCAAGGTTAGATTTCCGACTTTTCTCGCTGCTATCTGGGAGTTTTGTTAATTTTTCATTGTCAACTAAAATATGTGTATCGGACAGACAGCGGTTTTCAATCAACCTTGTCTATCAGAAAGTACCCAATTATCTCCGCAAAGCTATAGCGTAAAAACCCACCACAATTCGATGGACAGTTCACATTCCTCAGCGCCGCTTCTTCTGCGACACCAAACAATGGTATGCAGCTGCGCGCGTGAGTTTGAACCTACGTACCTGCCTAGAAGCTTCATTTGAATATGACACACGAGAGGGATCAGATAAAAATTATCTCCACACAACTCCCTGTTGTTTAGAGAAGAAGAAACACAAAATCACCTATCTTATCAATTATCACACACATTTCGTCGTCGGTTATCAGTTGTCGTCTTCTCGCCAGTCTGCTTAAAATCAACCAGGTCCAGGCGGCCACATGTGTGTTTGTATGCCCATCGATTTACTGTCAATTCCCTACCCGTCTTGCCAGGCTTTGGGCTGCTTACTGGGGAGCTTAGGTAGTCCCTCTTGGTTGGCTGGCTGGGCCTCGAGTCTTATCAGGACAGCTGAGATTGGGGCTATGTTTGCATAAATTTTTGCCGCGATAAGCCCGTGCCCGGGGGCGAGGCAGCTCTATATATAAAACCCCGGACATCCGAGCTACTCGCGACCATTAGCAAGAGTGCAGCGCTGCCAAGCAGGATGGTTCTCCGGAAGATTGTTACGATATCTAGGGTTAGATTAGTGCTTTTTTTATGGATTGATAAGGGTTGATTGTGATAATTTATGGTTACTTTCTTTATCGAATTCCAGATTTTAACTGCAGAATGCGCACAAAGTTTGTTCAACCGTTGGACGATTACCAGTTGGCGTTGAACGGCCTGAAGACGCGGTATGAATTTGAAAAAGTGAAACCGCTGGCAGACGAGGATGAGTTCATCGACGTGACTGGTGATGATTCGTCCGACTTGCAGGTGAAAATCATTCCGATCCTGGAGCAACCACCGTCGAAGATTTACTACGATAACATCGAGAAGGAATCGAGTGATGGGGGGTTCTTCGATCGCGATGATCTGGACGATGAAGACGAGAAAAATGATCTGATTATAGACTTTAAATTCAATGGGGAGACTGGGGAGAAGAAGACTGAAAGTGGAATCTATTGTAAAGCTGACAAGGAGCCGGAGTTGGTATTCAATTTTACACTTGTGGATACTCAATTGGTTTATAATGAACCTAGCATCGTGCCAAAGCTGCCAAACCAGAAAGACTTGCAAAGTGGAGCTAGTGACAGGCCCATGGTGTCGATCACGATACCACCTCCTAGTATGCCATCCCCTCCCCGGCAAAAGCACAGCATACTAGCCAATAAGCTCAAGGAAGCTCGGATATATCCGTATCCCAGAACGAATTCAAACCTCTCGAATGGCCTCAGAAGGGCAAGTGTACCGATTCCGGTCAATAACGGCGGGTTCTACCGAACGTTACAGTCTAACGAACCCATCGGTAGTAGATTTAGGTAATTTTAACACTCCAGTCTTTTTAAACTACGCAAAGCTAACCTATCACCTTTCATTGTTCTTCTTTTCAGACCATCTGCCTTCTCACCCCCAGTGAAATCTCACGTTGTGCCACAGTGTGTTCCGCTAAAGTCCTCGATGAGACGTTTGGTTAACCCTCGAAGCCAATTCGCTCAACCACCACCGGGCAAACCAAAAAAAAAGCTCTACCGCCAATCAGCTCTAGTCCCTCAGCAACAGCTCCCCTACCCACCGTACGAGCGTTACGTCAAACAATTCCGAGCATACGGCAAAGGTCAGCTGCCCATCCTACCGGAAGCACACAAATCGCCCAGCTATCTGCCGCCACAGTTCGGCTTCGGATCATCCGTCCTTCAGAACCTATACGATCCGGATCAACCCCTAGACCTTACGAAAAACTCCTACCTAAGCCAGTACGAATCCATGCTCAAATATCCCCATCAGCACCAACTGTGGCAAGGTCACTCGATCCTCCGTTCAATGCCCGTACCAAAACCACCACAACCCCCGAAAACTGCCCTTCGCCCACAGCTGGTCCCCTTCAAGCAACATCCCACCTTATCGCAAATCCAACGCTTCCCCTTACGACCAACGGAATCATTCCACCTCCGGCAAAGAACCCTCACACCTCCTGAACCAACAACAACCAGCGTCATCGTGCCGAGCGAATCGTTCCGGCAAAACATGAACCACGAAATCGAGGAATTCTTCACCCACCGGCAGAACGAATTATGCGAAGCTCTTCGGCTGTTCAACGTCAAATGCATCGAGCTCGAAGAACTGTTTCGCCGCTTGAACTATTTTAAGATTCAATTCAGCCGCGATTACTTCAGGGTCGCGAGGACCATGATGAAACGGTACGGCTACCGATTCCGGACCGGTGCTCCCCCTACCAGTCTGGACTACCGATGGCAGGAGCCTCCGCAAGACTTTGTCGACTACTTTCGCAAGGTGAAGAAAACCCTCCGGCCGCACGCGCCGGAGGAAACGTTGAACATCTACCGCATGGTGATCGGAGGACTGCTGGAGCAGTTCCGTGGTCCGCTGGAGCACTTTCTCTCTAGAAATCTACTGTACGGTTCCGAAACAGGAAAAACAAAGGTCATGTGATAGGATATTGGATAAGTAACTGTGCCATAGTTGTCCTTCTAGTTCAATATATAGCTATACTCGAATCGTAAATCGCAATCGATGTGCCTCAGTAGAATATAGCCGAAAAGCTGTTCAACGTTTAGCTTTAATAGGAAGGTAAGCTTTAAATGTTAGAAGTAGAATGTGTCTCATCTATTAGGTTTTTAACGGTGCAAAACACTAGATGTGATATAGTTTGTAAGGAGCCGGACGTTATCGTATAGTATGATAAAAACGTATAAGCAATGCTGAGGAAGGTTACATAACACAGTCAGTGCAAATGAATTTCGAATATTTTATGTGTGTTGCATTTAAAGCGAAAGTATACGAATTTATTAAAAGATAAGTTGATAAGACGGTTGTTTTATTTTCAATCACAATCTCCACCGGATTGGGAAAGAGGTGCAACATTGCCCAAGTGCTTCACGTGACGAAGCATTGGGTGGTGTACTCGGCCACCGGAGGCAACCCCAGAGCAGGAGAGCTGAGTCAGCATCAGAAGGTGATACATCCATGATAAGGATTATTATCAGTTAATGCATAACATAAAACGAGTTTTCAGTATTGTTGCCAAAGCACTTAACTTACAGGGGATACTCAAAATACCTTGGGTAGGCAAATTTTCGGTCAACTTTGGAGTGTCGTAACTTCGTCCAATATTGTCCGATTCTAATTCTTCCAGAAGCATTCGACTGGAAAATTAATATGTGGTATTGCCACGGAAATACACATGGTCATAAGATTCCGCTTTTTCGGACGGCATGTCTAAGTTGCTAAACTTGTGAAGAGATTTTTTTAGAAGGTTCGTTAAAAATCTATATTTTTAGTAAATTAACAGAAAGAAGAACCAGCGGCACCGGTGGTGTAGTGGTAAGCGTGATTGCCTCTCACTCCAGCAGGCCTGGGTTCAATCCCAGTCGGCGCCGCCGGGATGTTCTGAGGCATAACATCTCTGATCACGCCTTCCATCGGAAGAGAAGTAAAGCCGTTGGTCTCCGGTTCATGAATTGATGGGTCGATAAATAGGGTCCAGGTGTTGTAGCTGCCTCCCTGGCGTCTGTAGCATTGGTGCTCAGCACGGAAAACAAGATCGACGGAAAATAAACCAAACGGAAAAAAAGAAATAATAACCATTTCCCCAATCTGTTAGGAGGGTTCAGAATGCGGTCATATTTTTAATTCACTAAAATATGTCATCCGACAGCTCTTTCTTCATGGTTTTTCATTAACATGCTTTCTGTAGACTTGAAATGTATTATTGACCACATTGGCCGCTCTCAGAACCCACATGGTACTCCAAGAGAACCTGTAGCAGGGGATAAGTCAGTGCCAACAATTCAAAGGGGCGTAATTGCTTTTGTAAACAATGGCTTTAGACGTAAATTTCTCGCAAATAAAAGCCCAATCCTCCAAATTACCAATGCTAGCTGGCACAGAAAACATTCCTGCTACCTGCTGGTGTCATTTATTTTTATGAGTGAGCTTTCATTCGCGAGAAATCGACGACTAAAGCCATTGTTTTTCAATGCAATACAATACCAGCTCCTCCGGAACAGATACGTAACCTCAAATAGTCGAGAGGTTCTTCCAGAAGTCGATCCACATCGAGATCAAGCCGAGTGACAGACGACGAAATATGCTAGTTCCACCGGAAGATTAGGGGGCGTGCTTTGAAATGCCGTGAGCCCTGTAAGTACAATCCAAAAAACTAGAATCTCGTAACGGCGGGAGTGAACGCAGCCCCGGAAAGCCACCGTGTATTCTGTTTTACGATCGTTCATCCAACATGAGATTTCTTATCGATACTGGTTCGGATGTACCGATAATTCCAGCAACAAACAAGGACAGGAGCAAAGGTGCAACACCGTTCGTTTTACACGCAGCGAAGAAGAGCATTATAATCATGTGCATGTGTATTTCAACGATTAAAATCCTACGGTCTTGTTATAAACGTGGCCAAAAGCTGTTTCGCGGAGAGTAGTGTCAACTTTCTTGGATACGTGGTGAACTACGATGGAATCCTCCCCTTGCCGGATGGAGTCAAGGCAGTTACAGACTTTCCAATCCCTTCCACCGTGAAAGAATTGAGACGATTCCTTGCATTACTGAACTGTTACAAGAGGTTTGTCGCGCACGCGTCTGATCTACAGGCTTATCTCCGAAACCTAATTCCTGGAAATAAAAAGAGCGATTGTCGGAAAATAGCTTGGACCGATAATGCCAGAAAAGCGTTCGATCAATGCAAAATCTCTCTAGCGAAAACCGCACTTTTGCATTACCCCGATTCCTCGAAACCGATGAGTTTACTTATCGATGCATCAAATACTGCAGCAGGCGCTGTGCTACAGCAGTTCAACGGCAGCAACTGATGTCGTTTTCGTTTTTGCGGTGTAGCTACACCGGTGCTACACTGCCGTACACCGAAATATTTTAGGGTGTAGACATAGGATGCACCTTTGTTTACAAACAAATCAAGAGCAAATTTTCATTACGTCGAATGTAACAAAGGTAAACAAAGTCGAGCTATCAGTGTCAATCGATGCTCCTGCTATTACACTATATACTGTCCGAATATACGATCACATCCCATTTTTAAATTTATTTACCAGTCGAATTGCTTTTTGACGTAATCACCTTCCGATCAAAATAGTTTTCGATGTTACTTAAGTCACCCGATTTCTATGGAGATGCCCTTTGCCTTAAGTAACAGCACTGAGAAACCCGTGAAAAGTGTACTTTCGTCGTTTCGCTTTCTTATTATTAAAGTGAATAAATCGAACTGTTTGTTGCTAAGATGATTTCGGTGGTCCTAAAATGATGAATGGGCTGCACGTAAGGAGACGTAATTGATAATTCTCCCGTGTATTTACCAGGATACACTTTGACTTAAGTAACAATAGGGGCCACCAAACGACGTATAATAACTTTTGACTCAAAAACCAGTATTTCTTAGCATGAAAGCTAGCGATTTGCCTGTGTATGATTAAAACCCGGCTAAATATGTTAAACATTGCTATCACTATGAGATTATATGTGTTTAATTGGAAATAGGAATAACTTTTCGGTCATCAAAACAAAACTTTATTTTTCTCGGATCGGTGCGAATGTTACTTACGACATAATGAAAATTTGCTCTTGAAATGATGTTGAGCTGTCATAAGACTCGTGCTTATTCCTGCTTACACTACACCAGTGCTACACCGCAAAAACGAAAACGACATGAGATACACTGGGCTTCTATTCGGAACAGTTCACGCCGGCTCAGGTGAAATATTCAACGTTTGGCCGAGAGCTGACAGCGATGAAGATGTCGGTGCAATACTTTCGTCATATGCTGGAAGGAAGGAGATTCGATCACATGCCGTTAACACACGCTTTGGCTTCAAGTCCAAGCAGTCGTCTTCCACACGAGGAGCGGTACTTGCGGTTCATCTCGGAATTTTCGAACGATATTCGTCATATCAGCGGACAGTTCAACACCGATTGACTACGACAAAATTGCTGCTGATCGTTGACAACTCATAGGAGTAAAGAGCTACAGAGTCGCCGTCAACGCCAATTGCGTCAGACAACTTTAGCATCAAGCTATGTGCGGTATAAGAGGTGAGGAGAAAGGAAACTAGTGGACTCTTTCATTCTGACGGTGTTCTTATGCAACAGCAGACGTGACGTCACGTCTGTTGCTGCATAAGAAGACGCGAGAACGAAAGAGTCCACTAGTTTCCTTTCTCCTCACCTCTTATACCGCACATCGAGCATCAAGACCCATGTATTGTGATGTGTCACAAAACAAAGTAAGACCATATCTAGATAGAGCTGGAATTAGGGCCTAACAGCTTTTGTAAACAATGACTATTCTCTTGATGATTTCTTGAAATTAAAGGCTCGCCCACGCAAACCAACATCCTCATCGGGTAGGGAAAGACTTCCCTTATCAGATGGTTAGGTTGGTCTGCGTGAGCGTGCCTTGAATTCCTAGAAATCATCGATAGAAGTCATTGTTTACAAAAGCTGTTACGCCCTAATTCCAGCTCTATCTAGATATGTTCCACCTCAGCATCGTGACACGGTTCTTCAACATGTCCATGGTCTGGCTCATCCAGGAGTGCGTTCTACTCGACAACTTGTAGCGGATTGGTTCGTATGGAAGAACATTAACAAGCACATTAAGTTACTCGTGCAGAACTGCCTACAATGCCAACGATCCAAGATTCATCGCCACACAGTACCTCCTCTTCAGAGTATTTCCAACAATCAATATGAAACTAACGATTTTAAATTGGCTTACTACTTGACTAGCCTATTGGTCCCAAGCAAATTGATTAACGTACCCCATTCTAGTCAAAATTCTAGTACTACACAATGTTTGTTTTGATTCGCTATGAAAGTTTGACAGATAAAATGAAGGGTTCGATTTTCCTATGTTTCGAGCAGTGCATCGATTAGCTTGGGACCGAAGATAGTACCAAAAATCAATACGAAACTAACGATTTTAAATTGGCTCACTACTTGACTAGCCTATTGGTCCCAAGCAAATCGATTAACGTACTCCCATTCTAGTCGAAATTCGGTCAACGGTCCCAAGCAGTCCCAAGCTATTTCACTCACCCCTGCATGTTCTGCATGTATCCACACACCCCTGATGTTATCTGTCAAACTTTCATAGCGAATCAAAACAAACATAGTGTAGTAATAGAATTTCAACTAGAATAGGGTACGTTAATCGTTTGCTTGGGACCAATAGGCTACTAAAGTGGTGAGCCAATTTAAAATCGTTAGTTTCGTATTGATTGTTGCTGGTACTCTCTTCGGTCCCAAGCTAATCGAATCACCCCTCGAAACATAGGAAAAACCAATAACCCCTCATTTTACCTGTCAAACTTTCATAGCGAATCAAAACAAACATTGCGTAGTACTAGAATTTCGACTAGAATGGGGTACTTTAATCGTTTGCTTGGGACCAATAGGCTACACGCTTATTCTGGTCAACTCAAAATTGAGTCGAATGTACTCATCTCAGCGGCAAGTATGGCTACTCAAAATTGAGTAGCCTTATGTTGACTCACTTTTGAGTAAACTACGTTCTCACGTAGACTGAGTCAAATCCACTCGCCGGTATTTTCAGTTGCAGGGAGGGTTTTTATTTTGGTTTTCATTCGAAATGGAAATTGCCTGCTCCGGATTCCTTCTACCGGAGCAAAAAACGGTTCAACACCGTTTCCCTAAGCAATTCGTATTTACCTGAAGGCATTCCAGCCGGTTTTGAGTAACATTTTTTATGAGCTTTCCTCCGACATGACTGGCATTTTTTCCAAGTCCAGGATTTTGCTGACTGAGTGGCTTTTACTCAGTTTGACGTTTCTCGTTTACTCAATTTTTGACAACTCGATACATCGGACGAAAGTGAGTACGATCGACTCACCTGGTGAGTAAGCAGAAGTTAGCGTGTAGTCAAGTAGTGACCCACACGAATTGCCGGCGAAAAAGTGACGTCATTTGACATTGAGCGACTTGAAGACTGATCGTTCGCCCTTTGTCCGGGATGCGGACAAAAGGCGACTCGCCCCGCTAGAGTAATTTCATCCGCCGGGCGACCAAATGGCGCTCCGGGATGCGGACGAAGGGCGACTCGCCCCGCTAGAGTAATTTCATCCGCCGGGCGACCAAATGGCGCTCCGGGATCCGGACGAAAGGCGACTCGCCCCGCTAGAGTAATTTCATGCGCCGGGCTACCAAATGGCGGATGGAAGTTGTTTTTATATTTTTTTGTGATTTTGTTCGTAGCGGCTGATTACGTGGTCAGCCATGTTTTTATTTCATTCGTGGAAGTCGTTTGTTTTTCTTCGGGCCGTGAAATTGGCCTCCGATGGCCATATTCGGGAGAGAATGGTCTTCCGACGGGACCAAAGACGGAACATTTTTATACTCAAGGTAAGTAAACTACTTTTCAATAAAAACAAAAACAATCACCCTTATTCTGTGTTTCGTTTCGAACGAAATTCTCATACAAAAAAATATTTTTTTGTATGAGAATTTCGTTCGAAACGAAATACAGAACAGGGGTGAATATAATTTGATAATTTTTGTAAATTTTTTTCAGCCGGCTGCTGGCGTCACGGACTGGGAGTGGACTCCACACCGAGATGGGTTTTTATTCAACCGAAACCGGGGTGAATTCCCTCCCAACGGAACCGAGGAGGTCAACAAAATCAGCAAGCCAACATGCCAAGTGGAATACTCTCAAGGTAAATATACTGCATGCAAACGGAAACAAGGGCAATGTTGATAATTTTTGTTTATATTTTTCATCCAGATCCAGTTAAGTGCAATTCTGGATACATGATGGTGAAGCTGGAATTAGCTACGGGAAGTTGATTTAAGATAAGTATTGCCCTGTTTGTTGTTTTAAGTGACATCATTTGTCATAATTAATCCGCTGGAGGAATTCGGATGAGTTAAACATCCTTTGGGAGGTCTGGGGATTGTGATCCTCCGAACTGAATTGTTGTTTATTTAAAGAAGTGATTCAGAGTAAAATCAATTGTCATAATTGGATTTCTGGGCTACATCCGGATATGTTCCAACATCCCTGAGGATGCGTTGGAATTGTGCATCACGCGATGGTTATCAGGTTATGTGATATCAAGCAATATTTCTTGAAGGGATAAATTTATAAATGGCCTGCTGCATGATTTCCCGCTGTCTTGCAACATCCTTGAGGATGCGGTGGAATTGTGCGCGCGCGCGTGTGTGTGTGTGTGTGTGTGTGTGTGTGTGTGTGTGTGTGTGTGTGTGTGTGTGTGTGTGTGTGTGTGTGTGTGTGTGTGTGTGTGTGTGTGTGTGTGTGTCTGTGTTTTTTTTTTTCATAGTAAGGTTTAGGAAACCTTCAAAAAGCCTGGCCTGTAGTGAAGTTGGCACGGTGCACAGCTCCACTAAAACCCATTCCTTATCTCTCCTCTGCCTTGATCCTCCCGGGACTACGGTGAAGCGACTACTTCGTGGGGTGGCTGTGCTCATGCACTTCTCATACTCTTAGCACTAGCTGGTGTTACTAGATCGCTGCTCATCTCTCCATTTACGCTGCACCTTCGACAACATTTGAGCAACTGTGCTGCTAACGGCATTCCAAGTGCCCTGGTCTCGACACATATCATGTACGACATTCTCCACGTTGAGGACGGGCATCTCCCTTCGCATTGGACGCTGCGTGTCCGAACCGATGCAGGTATTTCCTAAAGCAGCAGTGGCCAGATAGGAACTGCGTCAAGTGAAAGTTGACTTCTCCGTGTTTTCTGTTCACTCAGGTCGAAAGAATCGGTATCAACTGATGTGTCCATCTACCGTTTTCCGTCGTGTCCCACTCGAGGTACCACTCCTGTTGCCACATAGTCAACGACTCCGCTCTCACGACTTTCCGTACTCTTCCGGCTTCTCTCTGCCTGTAGCACTCGCTGTCCTCCGCCTTAGTGATGCCAATAGGGATCATTCCGGCGATAATGCCTACTGCTTCCGACGAGATTATTCTGTACGCACTGTATATAGGCGTATGCGTGTGTGTGTTTTAATATTTTTGTAACAGTTTGCTATTTTTTAATTCATGAACAATCCAAAGCCAGATCCTGATCAGGAATTCGAATCTGGATCCCGATAACGGATTCGAATCTGTATCCCGATAGCGAATCCGAAGCCAGATCGCGAAAGTTAAATTCATGTTGGTGTAAAGTTAAAGTAAAGTTAAATTAAAATTAATTAGTTAAAGTTTTTAAAAGATAAAATCAAGTTGAGTTTCAATAAAGATAAAGTTAAGTTAAAGTTAATATATTATTTAGTGAAGGTTAGGATAAAGCTAAGTTAAAGATATGTTAAAACCAAGTTATTTTAAAGTTAAGTTAAAGTTAAGTGGAAGTTAAGTTAATGCTTATGTGTCTTTGACTTATAATCAATTTAATTAATTAGTTTAAGTTAAGTTAAGGATATGTTAAAGTTAAGTTAAAGCAATGTTAAAGTTAAGCTAAAGTCATGTTAAAGTTAAGTTAACGTTAAGTTAGATTGATATTAAATTAATTAGATAAGGTTTAGTTAAATTTATGTAAAAAATAAGTAAAAGTGAAGTATGCTTTATGTTAAATTAATAAGGAAAGAGTTAGTTAAATTAATGTTAAAGTAAATTCAATGTTAAGATAATTTAATGAGTTGAAGTTTAAATTTAAGTTAATGTTTATTTAAAGATAAACTCAAGTTAAGTCAAAATAAAAACAAAGTTATAAAATAAATTAGTTTAAAGTTAAGTAAAAGTCAAATTAAAGATAAGTTAAAGTTAAGTTCAAGTAAAGTTAAAGTTAAGTTGAAGTAAAGTTAAAGTTAAGTTGAAGTAAAGTTAAAGTTAAGTCAAAGTTAAGTTAGTTTTATTTTAAATGAATTAGATAAGGTTTATTTAAATTTGTGTTAAAATAAAGTTAAAGTTTTGTTAGTTTTATGTTATATTTAGTGTTACTTAAATTTACGTTAAATTTAATTCAAGTTTATGGTTAATTAATGAGTTGAAGTTAAATAAAACTAAATAAATGTTTATTTAAAGATAGACTCAGTTTTAATTATAATAAAATCAAAGTAAAGTAAGTGATTAGTTTAAAGTAAAGTCAAAGATACGATAACGTAAAGTTAAAATTGAGTTGAACTTAAGTTAAAGTTAAGTTCAAGTTAAGTTAAGTTAAAGTTAAGTTAAAGTTAAGTTAAAGTTAAGTTAAAGTTAAGTTAAAGTTAAGTTAAAGTTAAGTTAAAGTTAAGTTAAAGTTAAGTTAAAGTTAAGTTAAAGTTAAATTAAAGTTAAGTTAAGGTTAAGTTAAAGTTAATTTAAAGTTAAAGTTATGTTAAAGTTAAGTTAAAGTTAAGTTAAAGTTAAGTTAAAGTTAAGTTAAAGTTAAGTTAAAGTTAAGTTAAAGTTAAGTTAATGTTAAGTTAAAGTTAAGTTAAAGTTAAGTTAAAGGTAAGTTAAAGTTAAGTTAAAGTTAAGTTAAAGTTAAGTTAAAGTTAAGTTAAAGTTAAGTTAAAGTTAAGTAAAATTTAAGTTAAAGTTAAGTTAAAGTTAAGTTAAAGTTAATGTTAAGTTAAAGTTAAGTCAAAGTTAAGTTAAAGTTAAGTTAAATTTAAGTTAAAGTTAAGTCAAAGTTAAGTTAAAGTTAAGTTAAAGTTAAGTTATAGTTAAGTTAAAATTAAGTTAAAGTTAAGTTAAAGTTAAGTTAAAGTTAAGTTAAAGTTAAGTTAAAGTTAAGTTAAAGGTAAGTTAAAGTTATGTTAAAGTTAAGTTAAAGTTAAGTTAAAGTTAAGTTAAAGTTAAGTTAAAGTTAAGTTAATGTTAAGTTAAAGTTAAGTTAAAGTTAAGTTAAAGGTAAGTTAAAGTTAAGTTAAAGTTAAGTTAAAGTTAAGTTAAAGTTAAGTTAAAGTTAAGTAAAATTTAAGTTAAAGTTAAGTTAAAGTTAAGTTAAAGTTAATGTTAAGTCAAAGTTAAGTTAAAGTTAAGTTAAAGTTAAGTCAAAGTTAAGTTAAAGTTAAGTTAAAGTTAAGTTATAGTTAAGTTAAAATTAAGTTAAAGTTAAGTTAAAGTTAAGTTAAAGTTAAGTTAAAGTTAAGTTAAAGGTAAGTTAAAGTTAAGTTAAAGTTAAGTTAAAGTTAAGTTAAAGTTAATGTTAAGTTAAAGTTAAGTCAAAGTTAAGTTAAAGTTAAGTTAAAGTTAAGTTAAAGTTAAGTTAAAGTTAAGTTAAAGTTAAGTTAAAGTTAAGTTAAAGTTAAATTAAAGTTAAGTTAAGTTAAGGTTAAGTTAAAGTTAATTTAAAGTTAAAGTTAAGTTAAAGTTAAGTTAAAGTTAAGTTAAAATTAAGTTAAAGTTAAGTTAAAGTTAAGTTAAATTTAAGTTAAAGTTAAGTTAAAGTTAAGTTAAAGTTGAGTTAAAGTAGAGGTAAAGTTAAGTTAAAGTTAAGTTAAAGATAAAGCTAGGATCAAATTTTGACAAATGTAAGTTAAAGTTTAGTGAAGATTTAGTTTAAGTTAAGGCAAAACTAATTCAAAGTGACGATAAATTAATGAGTTGCGGTTTAAAAAATATAATAAAGTTTAGTTACGTTAATATTAAATCAAATTTAAGTTAGACATTAGTTAAAGTTTAGGAAAAGTTAAGTTAAAGTTTAGTAAAAGTTAAAGTAAAGATATGTTAATAGATACTTAAGCTTAAGTTAAGTATGTGTTGATGTTAAGGTAGACATGTTGAAGCTAAAGTTGAGATTAATTTAAAGTTTGGTTAAAGTTAAGATAGTTATGTTAAACTTAAACTAAAGCTATGTTTAAATTGTTATAGAATTAGTTGAAACTTAAGTTAGAGTTAAGTCAAATTGCAGTACATGTTATAAATGAGTGAAGTTGAAGTTATTACAAAGGAACTTCAGGGATCCTTTCAGAGCACATCAGTAATACTTCAGTTCTTGGAAGTTATTGAAATCTCTTGGAACACCTTGAATTTTATTTAACTTTTTGGAAGTTCATGGAGCTTCTTTAAACTTCATTACATCTCACTTGGATGTTCTTGTTAAGTTAAGATTGAGTCTAAATTTTGTTAAATTTATGTTACTGTTACGTTGAAATTAAAGTTAAGTTAATTTAACAAGTTAATGATTAATTAAAGTTAAGTTGAAATTTGGTTACATAAAATCAAGCTGACTTACAATTAAATCAAAGTTAAGTTAAAATTTAGTAAAGGTTAAGATTAAATTAAGTTAAAATTAAGTAAAAGCTAAGTTAAAAATATGTTAAAGCTAAGTTAAAGAAATGTTGAAGTTGTGTTAAAGGTAAGTTAGTGTTCAGTGGCAGTTAAATTAAAGTAAATTTTTATTCAAGGTGTATTTAGTTAAAGTTTAATTGAAGATAAGCTGAAGTTTAACTAAAGATATTTTGAAGTTATGTTAAAATTTCATTAGTTATGATAAATTTAAGTTGAAGTTATGTGAAAGTTATGTCCAGGCAACTTCAGAGAAACTTCATTATTTGAACATCTTGGAAGTTCTGTTCAGTTAAAATTAATTAATATAACTAACGTTTAGTAAATGTTAAGTGAAAGCTAAAATAAACTTAAATTAAGTTAACAGTTAAAACTTTTTAGAAGTTTTGTTTATGCTACGTAATACTCAAATCGCAGCTACACAGCAAAAAAAATGTAATATCGATCAACGTAATTCAAGCTGATGTATGAAATAATGATGTAATAGCAAAACGCATATACAATCCCGACCAACCATTTTGATAATTTTCTTTAATTTTCTATACATTGATCTTCAAAGCCATTCATAAGAAAAATCGATAGCGATCGTCACCATTTCATGAATAATTGTAAAGATGCTAAAAGTCTAATCGTGAATCGTTTATAAAGATCTGTCTCAAAATATTGCTACCAATCGTTACCAATGTTAAAATATCGAGTGTGTTGCCAGATCAAAATATCGATTTCTGTTGTAAAATCAAAATATGGATACACAACTGCTGATTTTATTTGTGATTTTTTATCTGCATAATTTCTAGTTTCGATCCCAGGCCATCTGGGGTGTACTGATTTCGTTGTTGGTTGCTAATCCTCGGGTCCACGGCTGCTGTTGATGAGCTTATCAACGACAGGCAAACACACTCTAGTATGTGGTGTATTGAAATTTCTGTAAATCTTTTCATACATGAATTCAATATTGTTTTGTCATAACCATCAACCAGTCAGCCATGTAGGTGTAATAGAGTTCAAAAAGGTATTAATTTTCCTCATTGGGTTCCAAATGCTGAGAATCCCACCACGCATGCTATCACGGGTTATTAAATATAAAACGTGAAGAACTACAATGGTAAACATTTGCTGCGTCACGTCCATCGGTCTTCTCGTTCATTTACCAGCAGATTGCTTCTTCCGATGAAATGCCGAATATGTCGATAAATAATATAAACATTGCTATCTGTCACCTGGTGTGTCTCGAACTCTCTTTAACCAACGATGCAAATCGATAACAAGGAGATTATAAATGTGCATCGATAGCAATCTTTGTTGTTCTTTGTCAAAGTTCAAAGTTACGATGATATCAGTATTTAAATATTTATTGATGAATATTTGTAAAGAATACTAAAGTCCATGTGAGATATCGAAATTAAAAGAAATTTAGTATGGCTCCTTTATAGATTACTATCATATGACCGATGAAGAAATAATCTTAAATGTAAGTATCGAGCAATAAAGATTTTTAAATGTGTACATCGAAATTATAGAAAATTTAAAGTAAAGGATTGCCGACATAAATCTTTATTTCTGTATAAAGCACTTTGAAGAAGTTTCACGAACGGTTGGTCGGGATATTACATCAATGGATGTAATTTTGTTCGCAAAATCGATGTACATTGTACAATGTGATATTACACAACCGATGGATTGACCTGGTTGCAGCAGTTTCGATGCTGGACTTAAAGACAAAAAGTTCCCAGCCTTCCAAGAACAACATAGGAGTTCCTGGAAACTAACTTAACTTAAACAGAACTATAACTTAGTTTTTACATATCTTTAGCTCAACTTTAACAACTTTAACTTATCTTCAATTAAACTTGAACTGAAAATTAATGTAAATTTAATGTTCCTTCAATAAACCGAGCGGACTGTATTTTTCACGGATACTCGAGAACGAAAATAAAACACGTCCGATACTAGCGAGTTCAACAAAAGATATGATTTTTTATTCTCCAAAAGATACATTGGTATTTGTGAGGTTCCAACTTTTACAATACAGTGTTGGCAGCAATAGTAGGGTTCTGTAATGTAGATTTTCTCTCTTAACATTTAACTTGGCTTAAATTTAACTTTATTATAGTTCTTATTTAATTTTAACATATCATTAGCTAAACTTTAAATAAACCAATAACTAATAATACCTTAAATTTACTTTTTCTTTAACTTAACTTCAACTAAAACGCAACTTCAACTTAAAATTATCATTACTTGTAATTAGCTCTATCATACCTCTCACTTCACTTTAACTAAACTTTAAATTAGTTTTATCGTAACGTTCACTAAATTTTAACTTAATTATAACTTAACTTTATTTTATATAACCAAACTTTAATTAGATTCACTTTACTTTAACCACAGGCAAACAGACATAACACATTTATTATTTTTCTTGGTAAAACATAGTCACTTAAACACTACCGCCATCTATTGAGTATCCTGTGATGGGTAGTACGCTGAACAGATGGCGCTAGTGTGTATACGTCAAACGCAAGGGAATTGACTAAGCGCGACACAGGTAGCGATATTACCAACTAAAAACATTTAAATTGACCGCTAAATGCATGTTCGATGAACACCTTGCCAGTGTTATGTATGTTTGTCTGTGCTTTAACTACAACATAGCTTTAACTAAACATTCATGTGAACTTTATGGAAACTCCTTCCATGAAGTTCCTTTGCATAGCTTAAACTTAACATAACTTTAAAATTTTGTAAAAATTTGACTCAATTTTAATACATAAGTTTATCTAAACTTTATCTTAAGTTTATTTAAAATTTCATTAAAATTTTACTTATAGTTAATTTGAACATAACTTGATTTTATCTTTAGCCAGACTTCAACTTAACATTAACTAAAGTTTAACTTATAACCTCAACTTTACTTTAACTTCAACTAAACATTCACTTAACTTTAACTAAACATTTACTTAACTTTAACTTTGACTTAATTTTAACGTAGTAAGAACTTCCATGTGAAGTGTAAAGAAATTTCTAAAAGTTTCAAAACTTCCAAGAACTTTCAAAAGTTCGAAGAGCATTCAAAAAATTTCAAAAGCTTCCAACATCTTTCAAGAAGTTTCAATAACTGGAGTTTCCCTGAAGTTCTCTGGAAATTTCCCTTGAAATTCCCTGGAAATAACTTTTCCATGACTTAAGCTAAACTTAATAGTTTTACATAAATTTTAATTAACGTTAACATAACTTGAACAGAAGCTCTCTTGAAAAAACTTCAACTAAACTTTTACTATACTTTAACTTAACTTTAATTAAACATTATCTTATTAAATTAACATAACTTCAAGTTAAAATTAACTTCCACTTATTTTTTACTGAACTTTAACATATTTTAGCATAATTTTATCATAACTTTAACTTGAATTTAACATATCATTCACTTTAACTAAACTTTATCTTAAGCTTAACCAACCTTCACTAAATTTTAGCTTACCCCGTAAAAAAATCCAATAAAAATACAATGAATTTCATTGTTATTGTGACCATGATATTTACTGTTAAAACATTGGACATTTTTGTTGATTACCATGAAATCACAACGGAATTCATGGTTCACAACAATGAAAATCAAGGTATTTGTGAAATTTACAATAAAAAAGGGGGGTTGTTAAGCATCTTAGCAATAAAAAAAAACTGATTTTTCAAGAACAAATTTAATCTCATCACATTAATTTTCATTGTTTGAGCATTGTATCGTTAAAAATCTAAAATTTATTTTTCTCCGTTCAATAACTAAACAATAAATTTTAATGTACTCAAAATTCAACAGTGAAAATCATTGTAATTTCATTGTTTTATTATAATTATTATTTTTCGGGAACTGAACTTGATTTTTTCTTTCATAAAACATAAACGTATGTTTTACTAAAATATTACTAATTAACTAAACTTATGTTCAACTATTACTTAATCTGAACTAATCAAATTTTTAATTCTCAATTTTGATTTAACTTTGACTTAATTTTATCTTAACTAGAACTTCCAAGAAGTTACAAAAACATCCAAGAACTGAAGTTTCCCGGATGTAACATGAACATAACTACAACTTAGCTTTAACTAAACATTAACTCAAATTTACCTTAACTTAAACTAAACTTATATCTATGTTTGAAAGCAAAAAAAAATATCAAATTTAAAAATTTATAAATTTTAAAAATTAAACAACTTAGTAGGACTTAGTGGCCAAAGGAAGTTTTAGGAATATAATAAATAGTTGCCGAGGGAGTCTATGTTACAACCAAATTCATCACTTTCAACATTGATAATGTTTGGAATGAATCATATTCATATATTTAATGCTTTTTGAATCTCAAATTCAAATTCACTGTAATTTCGCAATTTTTACTTACTTAATTACACAATTTTACTTACTTTCGTGAGTAAAATGTTGTATGTAAAAAAAAAAGAAAGTGAGTAAACTTGACTCAGTCTGTGAGTCACTTTTTACGCCTGTGTACCCTCGGTATTGCTAGATAAATTTTGTTAATTTTTCTCTACATAAATATTAATTTAATTTTATGTATTCAATGTCACCGAGCTTATCTTCAAGTCACCGGACAGCGTTAGTTTAGGTTGCACCATCTCGACGGTGGACCTAACGAATCTGGATCATTAACTCAGTCCAACAAGGTACAAATAAGACAAATAAGTTTTTTATAACATTACTTATCCTTGATTTCATTTTATTCATCCTGTACAGAATAGTACTCGACTGTCAAATTGACGAATGGAACTCCAACTGATGTCGCAGTCGTCCAACTTCATCCAGAGTTCCAGAGTCCACTAGTCTCCCGGATTATAGGCGCCTGCAATCGATTTTCAATGGCATCGGATATCGATTTACTTTAGACGACAACCTGATTCAAAAAATTCCCATATTGATTGGTATTTGACAGTAATTCCCACTTTTTCTAAAACCTGAAGCCACCTCTTCTTGGATCTTGGAATTCAAACTGACGTCGGATACCTATTTCCAATCTATAGACATAACCCGATCCCAAAAATACCCATTTTATAAATAATTGACAGTATTCCCAATTTTTCTTAAACCAGAAGCCGCCAGCTTTGATTTCAAAATCTCATCGGATATTAATTAGCGGCCTCTAGTCATTACCCCGGGTCTAAAAATACCCATATTTATGGATATTTGACAGTATTTCCCACTTTTTCCGAAACAGGAATCCTACACCTTGGATTTCAAAATAGCGTCGGATATCGATTTCCTATCTGTACACGTCACCCCGATTCCAAAAATACCCATATAGATGGATATATGACAATATACCCACTTTTTCTGAAACAGGAAGAGGCCATATTTGATTTAAATTGGCGTCGGATATCGATTTACAGTTTATTGTAGATTGTAGTAGAGTTGGAAACTTGATCATGTTAACACTGAGCATCATTGTCTGGTAGTTCGTTAAAAAATGCTACAACAATCGTCAAGCTCGCTGTAACGTCACCTAGTGCCTCGTCATCCACGAATTGGCGCCTATGTCAGTAGTCTAATAACTCTTAGCGCGCTGATGGCATGGTTCCAATGCCGCATAGAGAGTTGCTACAATGATATTAGGTTAGCTAAGGTCAGTTAACTGACTGGTGGGGAACGGGAGCTTTAGCAATGACTATTATGTATGCATTTCTATAATGTAATCTAACAACAATGGTGTGAACTGTTTACAAAATCATGTTTGTAATTCTAATGTGTTGTATGGTTGAAAGCATTTGAAAAAAGTTAGATACTAAAGTGGTTCTAGGAACTAGATTTGAGTTCCATTGAACCCGTCTTTGAATTCACATGTAATTCGATGTGTCGCATGATGGGTTTGACCCGAATCAGATGTTGGCCTCTTCCCCCGGGACACCCGGAATATGTCCGGATGTGGCCAAAATGGTTCTAGGAACTAGATTTGAGTTCCATTGAACCAGAAATTTAATTCTCATGTATCTTGATGTGTCGAATGATGGGTTTGACCCTAATCAGATGTTGGCCTCCTCCCCCGGGACACTCGGAATATGTCCAGATGTGGCCAAAGTGGTTCTTGGAACTTAATTTGAGTTCCATTGAACTAGTCATTAAATTCTCATGTAATTCGATGTGTCGCATGATGGGTTTGACCCGAATCAGATGTTGGCCTCTTCCCCCGGGACACCCGGAATATGTCCGGATGTGGCCAAAATGGTTCTAGGAACTAGATTTGAGTTCCATTGAACCAGAAATTTAATTCTCATGTATTTTGATGTGTCGCATGATGGGTTTGACCCGAATCAGATGTTGGCCTCTTCCCCCGGGACACCCGGAATATGTCCGGATGTGGCCAAAATGGTTCTAGGAACTAGATTTGAGTTCCATTGAACCAGAAATTTAATTCTCATGTATTTTGATGTGTCGCATGATGGGTTTGACCCTAATCAGATGTTGGCCTCTTCCCCCGGGACACTCGGAATATGTCCAGATGTGGTCAAAGCGGTTCTTGGAACTAAATTTGAGTTCCATTGAACTAGTAATCAAATTCTCATGTAATTCGATGTGTCGCATGATGGGTTTGACCCTAATTAAATGTTGGCTTCTTCCCCCGGGACACCCGGAATATGTCCGGATGTGGCCAAAGTGGTTCTTGGAACTAAATTTGAGTTCCATTGAACTAGTCATAGAATTCTCATGTAATTCGATGTGTCGCATGATAGGTTTGACTCTAATTAGATGTTGGCTTCTTCCCCCGGGACACCCGGAATATGTCCGGATGTGGCCAAAGTGGTTTTTGGAACTAAATTTGAGTTCCATTGAACCAGTCATTGAATTCTCATGTAATTCGATGTGTCGCATGATGGGTTGGACCCTAATTAGATGTTGGCTTCTTCCCCCGGGACACCCGGAATATGTCCGGATCTGGTCGAAGCGGTTCTTGGAACTAAATTTGAGTTCCATTGAACCAGTCATAGAATTCTCATGTAATTTGATGTGTCGCATCATGGGTTTAACCCTAATCAGATGTTGGCTTCTTCCCCCGGGACAACCGTAATATGTCCGGATGTGGCCAAAGTGGTTCTTGGAACTAAATTTGAGTTCCATTGAACAGGTCATTGAATTCTCATGTAATTCGATGTGTCGCATGATGGGTTTGACTCTGATTAGATGTTGGCTTCTTCCCCCGGGACACCCGGAATATGTCCGGATGTGGCCAAAGTGGTTCTTGGAACTAAATTTAAGTTCCATTGAACTAGTCATTAAATTCTCATGTAATTCGATGTGTCGCATGATAGGTTTGACTCTAATTAGATGTTGGCTTCTTCCCCCGGGACACCCGGAATATGTCCGGATGTGGCCAAAGTGGTTTTTGGAACTAAATTTGAGTTCCATTGAACCAGTCATTGAATTCTCATGTAATTCGATGTGTCGCATGATGGGTTGGACCCTAATTAGATGTTGGCTTCTTCCCCCGGGACACCCGGAATATGTCCGGATGTGGCCAAAGTGGTTCTTGGAGCTAAATTTGAGTTCTATTGAACCATTCATAGAATTCTCATGTAATTCGATGTGTCGCATCATGGGGTTAAACCTAATAAAATCTAATCAGTTACTGGATGCTTCCCCCAGGGCACCCAGGATTGGCCTGAACCTGAATGATGAGGCATCCCTGGGAATATCGTCTGATTTTGGGTAGATTGTAAGTTTGTTTGTTATTATTGTTAGTTTAAGATGTGTATATGCAAAAAAATCAAATATTTTAGTTATAAGAATTATTTTTGTATGTATGTTTAAAGGAATTTTAAATAAAGTCATTTGAAGGGTTCAACATTATTTACTTTTTATTATTAAAATCGCAAAAAGAAAGAAAATGGTGGTGCACAAACTACAGCCGCCGGGTAGCGCGCCGGGGGCGGACAAAGGGCGACCAAAGCGGCTAAAACGGTCAGTTTTTTGACAGGTATCGTTTTCGCCTCAGGCGCCCAAATGTTGCAAATATGGTCGCCCCCGGCGCGCCGGCGACCAAAATTGGACCAAGCGGCGCCGCGAGGTTCGAGTCGCCCAAGTCCGCCCCGTCCGCCGAGCGGTCCGGGGGCGAGCCGTGGGCGACTAGCCCGCTGTATGTGGGGAGCCAATTTAAAATCGTTAGTTTCGAATTGATTGTTGGTGTAACGGTGTTGAAAATTTGCGTATTTCAAGACCAACAATTGAAATGGCCTTAACTCCATTTTGTAAACAAAACTTGCAAGGGGCTGTTCATAAACTACGTAGACAGTTTCGGGGGGGGGGGGTTTAAAATTATCCATGGCCCATACAAATTTAAAATTTTGTGTATGGACAGTCATCTATATCAATTTATAAAATTTATTACTCCCGCACCCTGACAAAAATTGTCCAAGTTTTTTTCTACCTATCTTTAGGTAATCTACACATTACTTATCCGTTGGGTAAAAATAAATCAACGCGTCATTTGATTTTTACCCAACGGTGTACTTTAACGCATATACTTATTTTTGGGTTCTTTTAACCTAAATTTTGGGTATTTCTTTATTTCTGTGTACGCAGGGGGAGAAGTGTGTTAGGAATCCAAAAAAACTGTCTACGTAGTTTATGAACAGCCCCTAAGGCCATTTTCTCGCGAACCGAAACCTTCATTCGCAAACCTAAACCACAATCGGGTAGAGGAGAATTTCCCCTACCTGTCATTATGTTGGTTTGCCTTTGCGGACTTCGGTTCGCGAGAAAATGGTTGTATGGCAAAGGTTTGTTTACAAAATGGAGTTAAGGCCATTTCAATTGTTGGTCTTGATTTAGTTCTCAGCAGCTCCGCTACGTGGGCCTGCATGTCACGGGAGTTGTTACCTGCCTTGAAGCGCTTGGCAATTGAAAGGTCAACGCGTATGGTTGCTTCTGTCCATCCTCTGGCTCCGTTCCAGTGTACCCTGGGGACACGGGTGGGAGCTCCTGATGGACCAATTTTCCGAGAGCTCTGTTCCCCTCCCTGAGGAGAAGAACCTCGTAGTTACCGGTGGTCTTTTCCAGGTAGCTGGTCGTTCTGCAGCTCAGCGTTTCGGCGACTTGGTATTGAAACGGTAGTACACCGAGTTCGACGCATGCCGATTCAGCCGGTGTTGAAGGCAGAAGTCTTGCGACGATTCTGATTGCCTGGTTATACGTTGGGGCTAGTCGTGTGGCAAGATAGTCGTTGGAAAGGCAGTACAGTTCGATCCCGTAGAATAATCTACTGTTTACGGTGGCTTTGGCCACTTTTAGTAGAATCTCTCTGTTACTGCTCCGGTGTGGTTTGGAAAGTGTCCGGAGGAGGTTTAGCCACGTGCGGCAGTTGGCTTTGATCTCATTGAAATGTGCATCGAACCTCAGCTCCCGGTCCAAGCGTACACCAAGAACCTGGATGGTCTTCTTGTTGGGTATTGGAATATTGTTCGCAACGATGGCTGTTGGTAGCGGGCGATGACAGGAGTGGCATAGGTGGGAAACCACGCTCTTTTCTGCGGATAATTCAAAGCCGACCCTACAGGCCCATCTTGTGGTGGCTGATACAGCAGCTCGTAATTTCCTTCGCAAAGCCTTGAGGGTGCGTCCGATAGCCAGCAGGACGATGTCGTCTGCATATACAAATATGTATATTCCTTTTGGTAGGACCCCAAAGACTCCATTCATGGCGACCAAGAAGATGGTGACCGCTATGACGGATCCCTGTGGGACTCCAGTTTCTTCCGCCCGGGTTGAGAAGCGGTGGTTTCCGATCATCACCTGAAAGCTTCTGCCGCAAAGGATTTTTTTTACAAAGTATAGAATGTGGCCATCCAGACCCCAGTCAGCCAGGGGCATGAAGTAGTTCGCCTCCTCCTGGAAACGTTAATTATCGAACCCAAGGGAGAGATATTGCGGCTAAACGAACTACAACAGAGTAAGGACGCTGGAGCCCCATCCAGCTCGTCCCAGGAGGTCGATAAGCCCTGCTCAAACCCTCGTTGTGCAAAGGCAGGAGTGACACCGGGTTCTGACCAAGTCGCAACACACGCAGCTGGTACGCAGTCACGTATGTCCTGTCCCGCCGTGGACAGCTGGCTTGCTGCCACGTCTGCTCTAGAACTCAGGCGAACAATTAACGGCGAACGATAACAGGAAGGCCCTGCAAAGCTGCTCACTGTGTAGTAGCGAGTGTCACGTCTGTGATACGCCACTAGCGATGCGCCATAGCGCAACCGGCCCCCTCCCATGATGTAATGCTTTCGAGCGGTTCCGGGGAGGGCAAGGGCCAAGAGCAGAGGGTAAGGTTTAAATAGTGGGTCTGGAGCGCTACTTCTCCCATCCCCACACCCTGAGTTATCTTCTCAGGTGTCTGGGAGCAGATTCCCCCTGTGTAAAAAAGACTCTGGTCAGCCAACTGTTTGATGACTTGGGGAGTTCAGGCGCGGTTATACGCCTTAGCTAAATCCAGGGCTGCTATGTCGACATGGAGTTCCTCATCCATCGCCTCTTGAAGTACATTGCCCAGGCCAGTAAAGTACGTTAAGGTGCCGTGACCGGATCTGAACGCATGCTGTCGGTGGTCGAAATGGTCGTTGTCCACGAGAAAGCGAATTAGACGGCGATTGACCATCCGTTCCATGACTTTACTAATGCAGCAAGTCAGAGAGATTGGACGGGAGTTTTCCGGAGTAGAGGCCACTTGGCCCTGCCTTGGGATGGAGACTACCAGACTGTGGGACCATTCCTTTGGCAGGGTGTTCTCTATCCAGATTTTATTTATTTGGTCTAGCAGTTCGACTTTGGTGCTTGACGGGAGATTTTGCAGCATGAACCAATTTAATTTATGTAACTGTTCAATATAATTAGCTTTGTAATATGACTGGAACAAAAGAACAAATCAACCTGCTGAAAAGGGCTTTTCCTCATCATGCAACATTTCATTGAAGCGTCAAGCTAGATGAAAGTAAGTTAAAATAAAATAAAATTATAATCGTAGGTTTTTTTCATTCTATAATGGATTTCTCAACTCATTTTCGTCGCTAAGCTTCACTCTCGGTATTTACGCATTAATTAAGTTTGTATTTCTCATTCAGATGGGTTAATAAAACTTTCCGTTAGTATGCTTCGTTCTCTTTGCAGAAAACCCATACAGATTTAAGGTAGGTCATCCACAAACCAAACCAAAACATCTCTCCTTTCAATGTTAAACCTAATGCTATTAAAGTCTGTTAAATGTTCAAAACCATTTCAACTATTCCATTTTTTTTCATCTATGTGCAATAAAATAAAAGGCAAAAACTGCTGCACTTGATTATTCTCTTGCACTAAATAAACTCTTCTCTGATAGATTTTCGTTAAACATCTGAATTTCTGAACTCACATTGTTACGAGACAGTGTGTGCTGTATCTCAAAACAAATCGTCCCGAGATAATCACTATAGTTTCAGTTTTCTACTGTTCTCATACATTAGTTGATTTACTTAACTGACCAATACAGTTTTATATTTTAATAAAGCTTTTTTTATACACTTCAATGGAACCATCTATCCGAATTCAAAAGCTGATTTACTACAGTGGTCTGTATGATATCGATAACAGTGCTTTGCCCTACTATTTAATTATTTCAAACAATTAGTTTAAAATCAGGTGACGGTGAAAATATAGTATTTCTAGTCATTTCTAATTGTTTTATGTAGTTTTACGGATGTATATTTTTAGTATACATTTTGAGTTTGTACTGATGAATAATGTGTATGATTTCTCTTCTTGTTTTCTAGTTTAGCATGGCTCTGCTTTCTAAGGTAACATTTTTTATTGTTTTCACACGAAACGCAAAACGAGGTTAGAATTTTTCATAACAAGGAAAAACATGAACAGTTGAGCTTCAGTTATCCGACATATTACGCTTGCCGTTTCGATTACCGAAAGATTGAGTTGTTCCGGATAATTGTCGCTTCCCACTGTATTTAAATATTCGATCAGTTACAAAATCAAACAACCCTACAAACCGTGACTCAGATTGTGCAATGCAAACGAAAATACGGTAGCAATTCTAGCTTATAAATGCCAATTTATCAAAAGATTATCACATTGCTTGTGTGTTACAGTAAATCGGCAAAACAATGTGTGCAAAATGATAAAAAAAAAAAATGAGCAGCACTCTAAAATTAGAGGCAAAGCCTACATCTACCGTTATTCATTCAGATTTGTTTTGACCGATTTAAGATCCTACCAACATCTCCTAACGAGATTGGTTTCCTACTCACATCTACCATATCCACTGTCTCATTTGTCCTACTTCAGAATTCACTGTTTGTTACCATTTCGTTATTCCTAGTAAAACGTAGAAAATGAACAAAATACACGAAAAAGCACGAAGCGAATGAACCTATCATATTGTAAAAAATAAACATAAACGTTACTATGACACGACCACACGAGCGGAGGGGGGACCACCACCCTACCCGGAAATCCGGATAGCATCCCAAGTACGATTCTCTGAATCAAGCATTCGGTCCCCGTCTTTTTTGTCAGTCGATTTGCTTACCAGCTAACTATAGTTACCACAAACTTTACATGGACATCTTCCGTTTGCTCTTGTACCCAAGAATGGGTGCAACGGTTTCGTTACGGGGCGTCACTAGATCATTGTATCCCATAGGAACTGAAGGAATACCTGAGCAGGTGGGGGTCATCCCACTGCCGCTGCTGCTAAGGTAGGTTGGAAGCGCATACATCGAGACATTTGCAAGCGGAAGGGGATCCAATTTTTTGAACATTTTAATTTTTTGCTTCTCCGCCAACACGGGTGATAGCTGCTGGTGGTGTTTTGGAGTGGTTGGCAGACTGGCGTAGTTGTTGGTTTGGCTGCTATCGCCGAGCGAGGCACCATTTATACTACTGGCAGAGCACTCTCGCAGCATCATTAGGTGGTCCAGCTTATCTACGGTGGCGTTCAGTTCATGCTCCCAAACATCCTGTTCCTGCTGTTGGCCATCGCCACCTTCAACCGGACGGACGGCTAGTGTTTTCACTTTCTGCCTGAGTAGTTCCAGATTAAGATCCGCATCGTTCATGTAGTCATCCTCGGTTGGATCCTTTTCGCTGACGGCAGAACTGGTTGCCAACGAGGTACTTCCCACCGAGTGAATCTCGCACTTATCCAGCTCAGTCGATATGTCCGGCATATTACAGCTGAAGTTGCTGTAGTTACAACAACTACTTGCACCAGGTGAGCTCAGCTTCATCGAACTCGACGACGGAGGCAGGTTGGACAGTTCGGCTCCCACGCCGGGCTCCCGGGGACCGGACGGAGCTGCAAGGCTTAGGTCACCCCGTTGCTTGTGAATCTCCTCACTGATTTGCTCCAAATTCCGCAGAGCCGTCCCGTAGGCAGTTTTGGCAGCAGCGATCTGATCCTCCAGCTGCTGGATACGGCCTTTCTGTGCTTCCAGCTGTTCCTGGCATAGTTGCTTCTCCTCAAAGTATGGCCTCGATTTGTGGATGCTACGTCGGTTGCGTTCCTCCAAGTGTTGTACCTGCAAACGAGAGGAAAAGATTAAATCAGTCTTCATTATAAACTATGTGATAACCCTGTTCAACGCGCATTCCAATTAAACCCGCTCGCACAACGTAACAACTAGCGCGAGAGCAACAATTGACCTACAAATTGGATGGCACCGACCACCGGACGTAATCGAACCCCGACGAAGAGACGAGGGAGAACGGCAGCCACTCGATGATTAGCATTGTTACATGCGCTTTTCCTCCGCCAATCTCCTCAGTCGGTTGGCTGTGGTGGTGTTTTCGCATCCAACCAACAAACCAATTACATCTTTTCCCGAACCGAGACAATCGCTTTTTAGAGTTCCATGTGCCACGCAAAGCTACAAACTATACTGATGGATTTGCATGCACATGTGAATGGACAAAACAAAATCGGTAAAACTGGGACTCCAAATAAAATCGCCAATTGAATCGGACTGCTGAATAATTTTGAGTTTATGCACACTCGCGCACACACACATGTTCCACATCGTTGTCGGATAATTGTGCCAAAAATCGTAAAATTACGCAACAGTAAAATTACGCAACAGTTCTGCTGACCTGCATCTTGCATTGGAGTCCGATGAATAATTTGATAAATTACAGTAGACTTGCCAAAATTAGCATGTCACTTTGCTGGATTTTGGACAATTTTTAGATGCCATAATTAGCAACACTTATAATAGGCTAGGAAAATCGTTAGATGTATAGCTTTCATGGCCAAGCTCAAACAAAACGGCCCATTGACCGATGTGCAATTTTAGAGCAACGCTCCATTGGATGGAGGAAAATTACCTTGACGATATGCTTGGCCATTGAGGAGTTTAGTTTATCCATAATCGCAAACTTATGGGTATTACGACGCTTTATACCCTATACACCCGGCGATGGCGATTCTGTCTGTCTGTCTGTCTGTCTGTCTGTCTGTCTGTCTGTCTGTCTGTCTGTCTGTCTGTCTGTCTGTCTGTCTGTCTGTCTGTCTGTCTGTCTGTCTGTCTGTCTGTCTGTCTGTCTGTCTGTCTGTCTGTCTGTCTGTCTGTCTGTCTGTCTGTCTGTCTGTCTGTCTGTCTGTCTGTCTGTCTGTCTGTCTGTCTGTCTGTCTGTCTGTCTGTCTGTCTGTCTGTCTGTCTGTCTGTCTGTCTGTCTGTCTGTCTGTCTGTCTGTCTGTCTGTCTGTCTGTCTGTCTGTCTGTCTGTCTGTCTGTCTGTCTGTCTGTCTGTCTGTCTGTCTGTCTGTCTGTCTGTCTGTCTGTCTGTCTGTCTGTCTGTCTGTCTGTCTGTCTGTCTGTCTGTCTGTCTGTCTGTCTGTCTGTCTGTCTGTCTGTCTGTCTGTCTGTCTGTCTGTCTGTCTGTCTGTCTGTCTGTCTGTCTGTCTGTCTGTCTGTCTGTCTGTCTGTCTGTCTGTCTGTCTGTCTGTCTGTCTGTCTGTCTGTCTGTCTGTCTGTCTGTCTGTCTGTCTGTCTGTCTGTCTGTCTGTCTGTCTGTCTGTCTGTCTGTCTGTCTGTCTGTCTGTCTGTCTGTCTGTCTGTCTGTCTGTCTGTCTGTCTGTCTGTCTGTCTGTCTGTCTGTCTGTCTGTCTGTCTGTCTGTCTGTCTGTCTGTCTGTCTGTCTGTCTGTCTGTCTGTCTGTCTGTCTGTCTGTCTGTCTGTCTGTCTGTCTGTCTGTCTGTCTGTCTGTCTGTCTGTCTGTCTGTCTGTCTGTCTGTCTGTCTGTCTGTCTGTCTGTCTGTCTGTCTGTCTGTCTGTCTGTCTGTCTGTCTGTCTGTCTGTCTGTCTGTCTGTCTGTCTGTCTGTCTGTCTGTCTGTCTGTCTGTCTGTCTGTCTGTCTGTCTGTCTGTCTGTCTGTCTGTCTGTCTGTCTGTCTGTCTGTCTGTCTGTCTGTCTGTCTGTCTGTCTGTCTGTCTGTCTGTCTGTCTGTCTGTCTGTCTGTCTGTCTGTCTGTCTGTCTGTCTGTCTGTCTGTCTGTCTGTCTGTCTGTCTGTCTGTCTGTCTGTCTGTCTGTCTGTCTGTCTGTCTGTCTGTCTGTCTGTCTGTCTGTCTGTCTGTCTGTCTGTCTGTCTGTCTGTCTGTCTGTCTGTCTGTCTGTCTGTCTGTCTGTCTGTCTGTCTGTCTGTCTGTCTGTCTGTCTGTCTGTCTGTCTGTCTGTCTGTCTGTCTGTCTGTCTGTCTGTCTGTCTGTCTGTCTGTCTGTCTGTCTGTCTGTCTGTCTGTCTGTCTGTCTGTCTGTCTGTCTGTCTGTCTGTCTGTCTGTCTGTCTGTCTGTCTGTCTGTCTGTCTGTCTGTCTGTCTGTCTGTCTGTCTGTCTGTCTGTCTGTCTGTCTGTCTGTCTGTCTGTCTGTCTGTCTGTCTGTCTGTCTGTCTGTCTGTCTGTCTGTCTGTCTGTCTGTCTGTCTGTCTGTCTGTCTGTCTGTCTGTCTGTCTGTCTGTCTGTCTGTCTGTCTGTCTGTCTGTCTGTCTGTCTGTCTGTCTGTCTGTCTGTCTGTCTGTCTGTCTGTCTGTCTGTCTGTCTGTCTGTCTGTCTGTCTGTCTGTCTGTCTGTCTGTCTGTCTGTCTGTCTGTCTGTCTGTCTGTCTGTCTGTCTGTCTGTCTGTCTGTCTGTCTGTCTGTCTGTCTGTCTGTCTGTCTGTCTGTCTGTCTGTCTGTCTGTCTGTCTGTCTGTCTGTCTGTCTGTCTGTCTGTCTGTCTGTCTGTCTGTCTGTCTGTCTGTCTGTCTGTCTGTCTGTCTGTCTGTCTGTCTGTCTGTCTGTCTGTCTGTCTGTCTGTCTGTCTGTCTGTCTGTCTGTCTGTCTGTCTGTCTGTCTGTCTGTCTGTCTGTCTGTCTGTCTGTCTGTCTGTCTGTCTGTCTGTCTGTCTGTCTGTCTGTCTGTCTGTCTGTCTGTCTGTCTGTCTGTCTGTCTGTCTGTCTGTCTGTCTGTCTGTCTGTCTGTCTGTCTGTCTGTCTGTCTGTCTGTCTGTCTGTCTGTCTGTCTGTCTGTCTGTCTGTCTGTCTGTCTGTCTGTCTGTCTGTCTGTCTGTCTGTCTGTCTGTCTGTCTGTCTGTCTGTCTGTCTGTCTGTCTGTCTGTCTGTCTGTCTGTCTGTCTGTCTGTCTGTCTGTCTGTCTGTCTGTCTGTCTGTCTGTCTGTCTGTCTGTCTGTCTGGGGGGGGGCTCCCATACAAATGAAACAGAAATTTCTGCATAACTCGAGAACTAATCAAGCAAATGGAACCAAATTAGGCATATGGGGGCGAGTGTGGGGGTATAAGGAGATAATCATAGGGGGTAGGCCCTTAGATAATAGGGGGGGGGGCTACGTACAAATAGCATGCTTTTTTTTAAATCGGCGCATAAACTCAAGCTAATATTGAATCCCGAGCAAGACCGGGCACACTCAGCTAATTATAAATATACGAATGATACTGCCAACGACGATGATGATGACGACGACGAAAACAGCAAATTTCTACGTTAAGGTGATTCGCTGTGACATCCTTATTCTCGTAACCACTTCGAAACTTCAAGTGCACAAATATCAGCTTCTACGACACGTGCAACATTTCAATTGTTACTCCACGTTTGCTGCACTGTAGCATACATGAAGTAGCAATTTCAAATTAAATGAACCACTGATTTCCGAGATTTGTGAAATTGAAAACTTGAAGTGAAAGTGCATGTATAGCCTACGTGGCGGCCATTTGTGGACTCTAAAAGGAATCACATTAATAGAACATTTCTTGCTAATTGACAAAGTATTCAACGTGAGATTCACAAATTAAAATGTTAAGTGTTTGATGTGATGTGATGCAAAGCCACTATCAAGTCACTCGCCGTGACGCGTGGATCCTCCTAATAGATCAATCTGTTCGTTAATTCACAGCTGCATGAAGGGCCAAACACGGAGGAGTGCAGACTCTTACTCGGGAATAGAGAATCTCTTTCCAATGGAGACATCTCCCAACAGGTCGCATTATTAGGACCTCCGGCTATTATTATAAGGATTATCATATAATCACCATCGATCCATAAATGATTTCTCGTTATTGTGATCTCCATAATCAAGGGTTGGTTGACTGAGCACGAAAATAGGTTTGCCTATTCTTAGTGTCGGTGATGAATACAAGCGAACCAAAAATTCGGTGTGGACAATCAGTTGATCGGTCAGACAATACCAGCAGAAATGGTCAACGAAGCTGACATGTGGTTGAATGGATTCTGTCTGCTAATCGGAATATCTGACCCACTCGTAAGAATCACAAATAGCCAGAAAGAACAACAAATAAGGCCGGCTGTTGGTGCTAGGTCCCGAGAGGCCGACCGAACCGATCGGTGATGATGATAGGCGGTTAAAGATGTCCCAATCGGCCAATAGAGCAAACAGCCTGGTTGAAGGAACACTAATTAAAACTTCAATAAAAAAACGAAAGAACGGAGCAAAAAATTGACGGCTTACATTTTTCCATTTTTCTCTTCGAACACAGCACACTACGATCTAGAGATTTCTGAGGAATAGTCGAAGGGAATTTTAAAGAAAATTATGGACTATATTCAAGTGGTGGTCACTCTACACACTTATTATGTGCCAACTTTTTTTTCTCAGTGTGCCGCAGCTGTGCCGGCAGTGCCGAGAAGTCAATGAACTGACGTTTGTTTGCTTGTGAATAATGCCTTGTTTGGCATCCCGGTATTTTAACAACTCTTGTTTTTGTTTTGTTTTTCAATGTTTACAAAAACGAAACGGACTCCAGTTGGGACTACACATTGGATGCAGCCGCCTCCAAGAATGCCTGCAACGGACGAGCTCTTCGGTGGAAGGCCGACCTCGTACAACGCCCGTCAATCATTAGTCAACCATGGTCCTAAACCAACCCTTCTGGGAGTCGGCGAAGGAAACGGATTTGCACCGAATTTTTCACCGCTCGAGTATCATCCGTCAAAAACTGGAAACCAACCCCGGTCGGAACACACGTTGGACTGATGAAGGACGTACCGCTGACCCGAAACGGACCAGCCAACTTCATCCAACAGGGCGCAGTGATGATGGTCTACGGACTCGATAACAACACAGCCAACACCGATAAGGTGTTCAATCTGTTCTATCTGTACGGAAATGTTGTCAGGATAAACTTCCTGAAGACCAAGGAGGGTACCGCCATGGTCCAGATGGGAGACGCCATCGCAGTCGAACCAGTCGAACGCAGCATCTAGCAATTGAACAACATTCTAATCGGAAATGATGGTAGCAAAATTCAGACTGCATTTTTCAAGCAGAACTACTTGTCAGAGTCCACCAACCACTCTGCCGGACAATTCGATCAGCTTCAAGGACAACAGTGCGTCCAAGAACAATCGGTTTCTTTCGTTGACCCAGGCCAGCAAAAATCGCATTCTCCACTTCTTCAATATCCCACCTGGCATGCCCGAAGATCTGTTGCTGAGTGCATTCACCACCAAGGACTGCCACCCGTCGCAAGAGAGAATGTTCCCGCTGAAATCGGAAAGTTGCTCCTCCGGATTGGTCGAGTTCCCGAGCGTAGCCCTGGTGGTGAACGCCATCAGGCACAAAATTCCCGTTAATTATGATGCTGTGCTTCTCCTCCTCCAAGACGATGAATGGTGCGCGGAGCAACGAGAACATCGAAAACACGTAAGCATGGAAAGAGCGTAAGCTGCTTTTTCTGAGAAAAGAAAGCATTTTCCTTTTTCTGTGAAGTTAATGCAATGATTCGTAATTATAATTTCTTATTGTGTTAGTTGGAAGTGCAAAAAAGCAGGAGAGTAAACATAATTTATTGAACTATTTGAGATTTTACCAAGACGGTTCTGCAACATTATATCTCGATGAACATTTCAAATGGTCGATGAAGTCGATGAAGAGAATCGATCAAAGCAGATAGGACCATTTGAAATGTTCATCGAGATATCGACAGTGAACATGCATAAGGGCGTAAACGCGATGATCGATTCTCTTCGTCGACTTTATCTTTGGTAAATAACTCGCTCAGGCCAGTGACAGCAGCGTTTGACAGTAGGCAGCATGTCCCGGGCTCAAATCATTTATTTTGCTGTGCTGGGCCCGCTGTCACTGGGCTGAGCTCGCTAGATTTAACGTTTCTCGGTGCGTTTGCTGTTACTTTTGAAAGCCAATACAACCTGTTACAACTCTGCATTGGACAAATTCTAGAAAATTGTTTCGCTTAGCTGTAGCAATGCAAAGAGAAAATCGATGAAGAGAATCGATCATCGCATATCTCGATGAACATTTCAAAATGTCCTATCTGCTTTGATCGATTCTCTTCATCGACTTTCTCTTTTGGTTACCACGCCTACGCAAACATATTTCGTGCTCTTTTTGCCACACAGTTTGATAGCAGAAGTTATTGTCTTGCGATTAGAACTTTGAACACAGCAAGGAATGCTTCTGAAATTGAGTTATTAGCGAAAGAGATAGTCGATGAAGAGAATCGATGAATGCAGATAGTACCTTTTGAAATGTTTATCTAGATATACGCCCTTATGCATGCTCACTGTAGATATGTTTGAATGGTTGGTATAGCAGCCACCGCCATGGATGTATTCGAGCAGTTGGAATGGTCGGATAATATAGTTTTTGTTTGGTTATTGACTTTCCGATTAAAACTCAAGCACCGCTTGTCGTGACCGGACCGAGATTTCCAGCGTCGACCACGGCTACACGAATTACCGATGTTGTAGGAGACATACCAGCAGCAGCAGCAGCATTGAAAGCAACCCTGGGAGCTGTATCGCTAGTTCGTGGTCGGAAACCTCGGTCAGGTCAAGATACCGCTGTCAGCTATTCTTCATCTGAGAGGGAAATGTGGACGCGACTGCCGTCACGGGTGTAACGATTTTGATAACGAGATGTTGCTATACAAGTGATTGTTCTAATTTCTTCATGCTGAGTGGTCGGAATGATTGTACGCAGTCCGGCGCGGAATGATGTACCTAGTTTTTCGGACAGGCATCAGGATGTGCGCTAAGAATTCGATTTAGGAGAATCCATGGCGAGACTTGGTGGAGATTCACGGTTGTGTTTTGAAAATAATTTGATTATATTGTGGCAACATCAATAACAAATTTTGGAACATGCATACTGCGCAGGCGCATAAAATTTTCAGTGTTGCCAGTAATTTTAAAGATCAGAAAAAGTGTAACCATGGGTGCCAAACAGTGCCAATGACTGTGCCCAGGTGTGCCCAAGCTTGTTTTTGGTAGACTGTGTGGAGTGACCATCCCCTTGACTATAATTTTGATTCGCGAGAATCATTATTAATACGAATAGTGAATTTAAAGAATACTGTAGAACATTTCTAAAGCGTTCTGTACGGAATTCCAAGACTGTTATCGAGAATAGCGGAGAGATTGAGGGGAATACTAACAGTAGCACTGAAGAATTTTTGGATTGATCCTAAGGAAATCCTTTAGAAATTGTCAAAAATATCTTGAGATAAGTTCCACATAATTAATTTAGTTAAATCAGTTATTGCAAGATTCTGATACTTCGAGTGAGAGAGAAGAGATTCCATGATTCTTATTATTATTATGATTGATTACGAACACTTTACTATTGACGTGGGATTCGTATTGAGCTAAAAGCAAAAATCCAACTTTAATTTTTGAGCTCATGTGATCAGTTTGATCGGTGTAACGAAAATGGACAGAGTCAGTACCACAGAGTGGCAAAAAAGTGACTTGGTGCTAGACTTCGTTTGTGGTCATCGATAATAAATCGATTTGAGATCAAGACCATTTTGTGGTTGTACTTTCCGGTGCTAGTAAAACTAACGAAGAAAAAACTTTGAGTGCTGGTCTAAGAAAAATTTTCAGGATTATGGGGCTAGAAATTTCTGAAAAGTGTTACATCGAGATAGAACGATAGTCTGAAAAGTGTCTCAAACTTTAAAAAAAAAACCTCTGACCGCCGGACGTAAATTCAATATCCCGGATATGAAGAAATATTCCAGATTCTGGGAGATAAAACATTTCCAAGGTTCCTAAATTAATAAAAAAAATATACAAAATGTTGAATATGTGGCATCGAAAAATTATTGAGATTGCAAAGTTGACCAAAAATCACGCGTCTAAACCGCAGAAATTGTTTAGGATTATAATTGGAATCATTAAGGAAAACTATCACGATCACGGAAGTAACAAAGTTTCTATACTCTGGGATATCGCTAACTTTTTCAGAGCTCTGACTTAATTAATGGTATTGCATACTATGAAAAAGATAAGAATTCCAAGCTTGAAGAATTATTCATGATTTAATTTATTTATTTATTTATCACCGTCTTCGACTAGTCGTACAGACTGAACTATTTTACTTATAAACTAGAAATTACTACTAATCCTATTTCAAAAAATGTTTTTAGTCAAGTTAAAATCGAATTCGTCACAGACAATATTGAACAAGCGAAGACACGAATCAAAAGGGTTGTTGTAGCCGTAGTTTGTTCTGTGGTATGGGACTGCTATTAAAGCTGAGCTCCGAAACCGTCGAGGAGGAATGTTAAGCGGGATCTGTGCGAGAAGTTCAGGGCAATCGATAGATCCTCCAATGACATCGAAAATAAATAGCCTCTGCATCGTTACTCGTCTGACAGATAGTGGTTCCAATCCTATGAGCTTGCATCGGTCAGAATATGGAGGAAGATTGGTCGGATCGTTCCAAGGAAGTTGTCTCAGTGCAAACCGTAAGAACCTTTTCTGCACCCGTTCAATCGTGAGAACATGAGCTACATAATAAGGGGACCAAATCGGAGCAGCGTACTCCAGAATGCTACAAACCAACGAGCAATAGAGAGTTTTTAGAGCGTGGATGTCGGTGAACTCGGAAGCGTGGCGACGGATGAATCCCAGCACAGAAAAAGCTTTGGCAGTGGTAATGCTCACGTGTTCGTTGAATCTGAGCCTCGAATCGATGGTAACACCAAGGTCACAGATGGACGACACACGTTCCAATGATGCAGTTTCCATTCTGTGTTGATGAATAATGGGGTTATTGCAGCGACCGAAGGTAATAACTTTGCACTTCATGTTATTAACCCGCATGCCGTTATCGCCATACCAGTATAGTATCAATATCTTCTTGTATAGCAATACAATCCGGAAGAGAAGCTATGACACGATACATTTTTGGGTCATCAGCGAATGAAAGCTTAAACGAGGAAAGCAGCAGACACAGGTCATTTATAAAAATGTTGAATATTAATGGTCCGAGAACGCTTCCTTGGGGTACACCAGACGTGATTTTGAAAGTGTGGGATCGAGTCAAGTTGACCGCAACACATGCAGTACGATCGCACAAGTACGAATATATCCACTCTGTAATCCAATCTGGAAAACCTATGTGCTTCAGTTTTTCCACGGCTAGAATGTGCGGTACAGTGTCGAAGGCTTTCGCAAAGTCAACATACACCGTGTCAACTTGCCGCCTCTCTTCTACTTCGCGGGACAGTGCGGTGACGTAACACATGAGGTTCGTTGTTGTAGAACGATGCTTCATAAAGCTATGCTGACCATCAAAGATGATAGGAGACGCTACGTGGTATAGAACGTTGTGCACCGCGATAATTTGTCACCTGATTACAGTTGCCAGATTTGTGAATAGGAACGGTGCAAGCAGCTTTCCAAGCTGTCAGAAAGTGAAGTGATTAGTTGAATAAGCGAGCAATTGGGTTCGCTAGTTCTCTTGACCAGTTTTTCAGCAACAGGGGTGGTATTCCGTCCGACCCAGGTCCTTTTTTGATGTCAAGCTCATCGATGACTTCTACTACTTCTTTTGCGGAAAACTGAATAACGGGTAGGTTGATGTTGTGCGAAGGAACGTGAGCAAAACAATCGCGCCTTGGTACAGGTGACACTTTACTAAAAAGGCTTTCGAAGAACATGGCGAAAAGGTTTGCAGCATCCACATTTGTATTAGCCTGGGCATCATTGAAGGTAACGTTGCATGGGATGCGAGAAGATGCTTGCCGCTTTTTCACGAAATCCCAGAAGCATGATGGGTTTTGTTTTACGCTGTCCTGGATCCTGAGTGAGTAGTTATCGTGCGTGGATAATAGAATTGTTTTGTACTGCAGCTCTACATCGCGAAGGTAATTACGGTCGCTCTCAGACTTCGAAAGGAAGAAACGGTGACGTGCTTTCCTTAGGATGTTACGAAGATGCCGTAGTTCGGAGGTCCACCATGGCTTGCTGAAAACTGAATTGAACGATCGTCTTTTCCGAGGAACATAGTCGTTAAGCACTGCATAAAGCTTGTCATAGAATCCCAGTCAACTGTCAACCGTTTTCTTAGTAAAGATTATCGTCCAACTCATTCTGTACTACTAAATCGTCGATACTCTCATCGAACAGCAAAAGGCACGTGGTGATTGTCTACGGGCAACAGAGGCGTGATGGGTTCAATTAGGTCTAGTCGCTCTGGAAGACTGACGAATATAAGGTTAGCACTTATTTATGAAAAATAATGGAGAAACCGGACTTGCATTTGATTGATATACACATAAAACAAATTAAAACCCCGATTATTTCAAGGGGGTTTTCTCGGTTGTTTTCGATTCTCGACTAATTCCCAGTTCAGTGGCCACCCTAAGGATTGTTCAGTTTTCCCGTAATCAATATATACGGTACATCCCTCCGGGGGCAAATTGATTACTGAAAATCGAAAGTATCGTAATAAATTTTTACAAAATGAGCCATCGAAAAACTTAGTAGCAATTGAAACTACTAAGTTTTTCGATGGCTCATTTAGTAGAAATTTATTACGATACTTTCGATTTCCAGCAATCAATTTGCCCCCGGAGGGATGTACCAACGGTCGCCATAAAAACATAAACAATAAAGTATTTCCAAATAAGACACACGAGGAAGCGATACAAATTTGCTTTCAGTCACGTGTTATTGATAGCTAACCCGTAAATGTTGCACATCCCTCCCAGCAAATGATAGATTTATTGCTCTCGTAATAAACGAAAGATGATAGATGTGGGACAAGTCTTTCTTTCCGTAAACCACAAGTTAACCCACGACGGTCTGTCGTGGTCGGGTGCGGCAAGAAATGTGTTGCAAATATGTTTCAATTTACAACCGTCTTTCAACCACCACCTTTTAGGTTCACTTTCACTCAAGGAGTGTACATTTCTACAGCTTCGGTACAGAAATACGTGAGACAACTGCGTTGCTACGGCAGCAACTATTGATGCAATTTGCGGCATAGTGCTGCTGTTTAGGTATTTTTTTCATTTTCACTATCATCGACCAACTAGTACTAACTGGGGCTGCTACATGGTATCGAACAGCAGCGGTAAGTCAGCGCACCCAGCGCACATGTTTGACCAGTGCGTAATTTCACCGAATGCTAACCGAGCTCCAAATGACTGCACTTTTCCCGCCTGACCGTGTTTGCATACCTATAAATTTGTATGACTATATTTAGCAGGCCGAAGGGGCTCTAGCTATATTTGGTCGATCATACACGTGCACTCAAGTGTAACCCATGTGAACTTGGTGTAAACAAAGGTGCACCCTCTAGGGCACGTTGCTCTGCTCACTTTGCTCAGTATTCACTTTGTGTGCGGTTATTCGATACTGCCAAAAAAAAAACTGTGTTTGGGCAGCACTTACAAGGGTGCCAGAAGGTGCAATTTGAGACTTTCTCACGTTTTGCAAAACAAAAATTGAGGCTAAACAGGTGCCGAAATATTGTCGCAGGAAGCGGTCATTGAACAAGACTAAGATCGAATTTCATCACTTCATCATTCTGATGGGTGGTTTGGACTAGTAGACCTAGCAGAGTCTGAGATCAAATCGAAAGCTTAATTTAATGTGGAGTGATAGTAAAAATCGGTAAACTGAAAGCAATGATTTTTTTTAATTATAGTCACTTTAACTTTCCTAGAGTCATTCGTATCTTGCCGGGGGCCGGGATGAAATTTGAACTCGTGACTTTGACGTGAGAGGTATGGCTGTTAACTGTTACGCCGGGACCGTCCCTAACTGAAATCAAATTATGATTTCAATGTGATGTTGAAAGCAAAACTCGATTTCATTTTGCTTTAATTCGGATGCTCGACTTTGCTCGGGAGATCTAACGTTAACATCATCACTAGAATTACTTCAATTGAACAATGACAACCAGCATGGGGAAAATGTGTCACATGAGACAACCTTACATCGTGACGACATCCAATTAAACTTAACCCAAATCCCCGAAATAGGCAGTCAAAAGAACTGTAGGCAGTAAGTAATTTCATACAATAGAGGGTTTTAGCGTTCGAACGACAGCTTGCTGTATGTTAGTTTGCGCCTAAAGCTGTGCGCCCCCAGCGTCGTATGCAATCCTCCGGCACTAATAGGATTATGCGTTGGGGAAATGTCAATTACGCTGTCTGTTTGTTGTCGTTTGTTTTTTATCATCCATGGAAAGTGGGTGAATTCGCCTTGTACCTTGTAAATCAACGCCAGCAAGAGGGCACTATTGTATATTTATGCTATATTCTATAGCTCATCAAATATGGCACGATGCTTTCCAGCTCTGCCGAGGCCTTTGTTGGATGGAGCACTTAACCCCATCTGAGTCGACTTGCTATTGCTTGGTTTGGCGGTGCAGTGTGCTAGGCGCTGCACAGTGGGAATTTTAGGAACATAAAAGATTAAAATTGACTGCCGCTGTAATCTCAAATATGTTATGTTTGGAATATATATTTTCTTAAAGAACAAAATCCCATGCTCTCGTGTATTAAATATTTTTTAATCAAACGCGTTTAATAATCTATTTAGCCAGCAAAATTTTTGTATAAGTTACCTATTATGCCACAGTCAATAGGGGTTCTTTATGAAGCTTTCGGAAAATTTATATGGAAACAATTGAGCCCTATATCCCAAGTAACATTGCAAGTTTTATCGAGTTTTAAAGCATTTTAAGAATCTAAATCATATTGGACATATAAAATGTATATGTATAAAATATTCATCAAGTTGTTTGCACTAGTTTAAATCGCATGATTCCAGAATAGCATGCGCCGAATGAAATTGCGCGAAAAAGATTTCATTATCCAATTACCTAAATGAAAAAAAATCATATTGAGGATTTCAGCAGCAAACAATTGTAATTCTTTTTACCCCTGTAATCCCCACTGTGCACCGTTGGTAATGTAACTTGTGACTCACGGTGGGTGAATGAGTTAACGAGCAAATGACTCCACACAAGGGAAAATTATGTCGCAATTTAGAACCCTGAAAGTGATATCTAAGGCAGTGGGAATTTATGTCACATTGTTGTACGCCGAGGTAGTGTCAATTTAAATTTTATCTAACGAGCATTATCAAAACAACTCAAATGAGGTTCCACCTGTAATGGATTGTTGCTCGCATTGCTTCGTTTCAAGTTGGTATGTTTGAGGGCAAAATTGGGCTATGTAATGGGCTACGGAAATTGTCATTCTGTTACCATTTAGACTGCTTTAGATTGGAATTGGAGCTTATAAACTATCGGTAAGCGGGGGATCGTGGCTTTGATCTCACACCCCTTCATATTCATGAGTCTTCAGTCGCTTTCTTTCATAACATGAACACTAGGGTACTTCATTTTGAAAAAAAAAGTGATAAATTTCTGATAGGCCACTCTCCAGTTCGATTCATAACCCCAAAATATGAGCCTGTGCAAAAAAAATGTAAAGATTGATGAAGGTTTAGCGGTCTCGGAAATGATTTGAGATTTGTATGGGAATTACTTTGGAAGAATTTAAAAACTACAAGTGACAACCCTATGGGGTTGTACGCAATGGTGACGTAGTACTACGTGGTCTTATATAATAAATGTAATTTTAAACTGCAGCAGGAGCTTGTGTTTTGTGTAGGAATAGAAATTTGAGCGGGGTTCTCTCTGTTCATATTATTTAGTATGACTATGATTGTCCTGAAAACAACCTTTTGATATGAATTTTAGTTGAGACATGTTAAGAAATTTTACTCCTTTTGGAAATCTGGGTGGCCCTGAAAAGGGCCGATGGTAGTATAGGCTTAAAGCCTTTGGAACATGCTGATGGCAGCTGGATCAGCAAATCGAACCGGGCAATCCTATTTTCTTCGGTTCAATTATTGAGCACTCGCAAGAGTCTTGGCCCGTCTACTGCTGGACAGGAGTTGAACTGGTATCTGCGACAGGTTGGAAGGCCGCATAATATCAGTGTCCACCCAGCATAAGCTCCTCCATTTTTCAGTTTTCCTCTCAACAAGTTGGTAAAACTTAGCCTTTAGCAGAAAGACGCTTAACACGATCAAAATTCAACTGCACCCCTGCTTCCAAGTTTGGTTACAAGATTACAACAAGCACTTACAAGATCGGAGGCGAATGCCACTTCGATTTGTTTCGTCTACTAACGACTCTCTGATGACTGGGTTGCGGAAGCAGCATATGCATGTACGTAACTGGTGGATTTGTTTGTTATTTCGATCCTTATGGACAATGTTTGACATTTATCACTTTTTGAATAGTTTTTTCAACAGACGGTTGCATAGTTATCGATGCGTAGAAATATTTCTGATCGATTAGTGATAAAATCATTTAACTTGGTCCACGGGCAGCTGAGTTATTAACGTTCAAAATCTTTCATAATTTCGTTACATGTTCCATTTTCGGTTTTCACAAAGTGTACCCCCATATAGAAATCACAGACGTAGTCCTACGTCAAAAAATCTAACTTTGCTTTTGCATGTCTAAATGTTGATTTTTTTTTACATGTTGTTGCTATGGCAATGACCAAAAAGTTTTTTTTTTTTTGTTACGATCTATGTGCAAGACAACAAAGCCAATTTAATCATTGTCATTACACACATACACAGCTAAAAAAAAGTAGTGTAAATTTCCGTTACTATGATGCACATAAATGGAGCGTCATATATCATACAAGTTTAGATTATAGATCGTGTAAATTTACGAGACATGTCATGCAATATTTCATATATTGTATGCAACTGTCCACTTTTGTTTGCAACATTTCTTGCAAGCTACTAGTTTACGTGAAAAGGAAGTTTACATGTATGCATGTTTGCATGCATGGATGTTTACATCGCCAGTAAAATTCAGAATTTTTTGGTGAGTAGACTAGAGCGCTACTTCGTCGTAATCGTCCATTTCCGTTCCATCGATCAAAAAAGATCAATAATATCAATGATTTCACCGTGCACAAATCAATAATAGGTTTGTTCCTAAGCGTTAGTTCATTAGCTACAACATAAATCCTGTTAGAGCGCATTGTATGAATATTTACATTAATTGTTCTCAAAACAAAAGAAGCGCTCCTAGCGAATCCCCTTTTACTACGTTTATCCGTAGGATGAAGAAAATCTAATGGCGTTTCAATGCGTTAGGACGGAATTGAAACTCGTAGAACGAATTTAGAATCAAGAAGCAGTATTAGATTTTAAATAACTCAACAACTCTGACTCTTTATCAAATCCAACGGTACGTATGGAAAGGTTAATAAATTTAGAAGTCATCTTTGACAGAAATATTCCATTTTTATTTAAACTTAGAAAAGAGGGGTAAAGCGCGGGTTGTGCTTAGTAGGACGGAAATTAGATCAAAAACACTACTAATTTTATACAACTTTTGAAGCACTATAAGCAAAGTTAGAGAAATGTAAGTGAAATTCAATAATTTTCCACTCAAAGTGTTTTTATGTTACTTCATACGCGAAGTTAACGATTTTCAGAGTTGGTTGGAAATGCTAACATGAAGCCTTAGTGTGATAATTTATTAGCTAGAAAATGATCTTTAGAAGAGGGTAGGTGGTAGGTAGAATTTTCCATACTAATTCACCGAAATCTCCATACAAACTTCAAATCATTTGCGCGACCCCTAAACCTTCATCTACCATTTTTTGGGGTTATGAATCGAACAGGAGGGTGGCATATCATAAATTCATTACTTTTGTTTAAATGAAGCAGCTTAATGTACACATCACTTTAATTCAGCCGACCGTTTATCAAAATAGAACCCAGGTGCAAATCAAACGCTTTTATCCAACATCGCAGTTATAAACCCGTAGCCAAAAGGGAGCAGGTAGGAAACACACTCGCCTTGCTCAACAGCAAAATAAAGTTCTCCGTCTCATTAATTACTTGTGTTTTGTCTCAGAACCTCGACATTTGTTTGAGTTTCACGCAAAAAAAATGTCCAGGTAACAATTTGATGCTTAACAAGTGTTGTTTAATCGATTTTAATTCAGCCTTAGTTTGATTAATTCTTGTACATAGACCACGCTAACCTTTGTTCAGCTTTTAAACACCTAAATCTGGTGATTTTAATCGGCTGAAAGCTTAACTGTTATGTACATTATAAGCTTTTTAAGGCTGTCTTTTCCAACCGTTGTTCAGCCTTCTAGTTTTATTTAGAAAAAAAATGGAAACCCGCTTCATATCTTATATATCTTAATGGGACTGCAACAAGGTGCTGAATGACTAATTGGATTTACATATTTATATTGTTATTATAAGTCTAAAAATTACCTTTGCCTTTCGGGATTCGAACCGGCAGTCGCTGATTCACAGGCATCAATCATACCTACTGGACCTCTTAAGCATTTGTGTGGCAAAAGGTATGATCATTAACTTGAAACACGTCAAATTTAAGTGGAATAACAGCATCCGGAAGAGTATTATACAGCAATGCAGAATTGTAAACAACAACTAATGACAGTAAAACATTCATCTCATTTTCAAGTGTAGTTAACACAATGTGGACACAAGTGCGCGATTTATATCGATGGTCATGTGGAAGCTATTTTAGTGCCATAATTGAGTTATATGTTTGGAATGCTGGCTGAAAATTCAGTGCAATATAGCAGTCAAAACACAGAAATACATATGTTAATACTTCCGACGTCGTTACAGCCCACTTATACCTGGAGCTATTCCAAAAAAGGTCCTCTACCTTGTCTCTACTGCTGCCGCTGCTTGGGATTAGAAAGGTAGGCAGTGAATTTAGAAGAACTAAAATGCCGGAAATGCAACGAGTGACACTGACTACATTTTATAAATCAGGCTATCAAAATATTTGTAGTGCATTGCTGATTTGTGGAGTAGTGTTAAACTAAAATAAGGTTTGTTCAATCTTTAGATCAGCTACCTTACCTTATTGAGGTTGAATTATGGGGATACAATTAGCTTCGTGCACTACTAATCAACTATATATTAAGCCTGCTGTTAATCAGCTTGGTACACCTAAAATCAACCAATAATCAGCTGTAGTTCTTACTGTTCAGCTTGAATTGTTACTTGGGTGGTATAAAAATCAAATGCTAGTGTGGATTTCTTACATCCTCTATATATGTTTTTACAACATATGTAATGGCAGTACTTACAATGGATTTACAATAATTTTGTCCAAAATGAATATTTCATATAAAACCATCACGAGATGATTTTTTAGCCGCAGTTCATTTTTTTTGGAAACGACCGCCGTTTGGTATGCTTTTTATGCAAATCTATTATAGAATCTTAAATTTTCCAGTTGGTTGTGCAAAATAATTAATATTTTTCAAATGCCACTAGAACGAACGTTATTAGTCATTTGACCGAATGGTAGTTTTACCGAATATTGGACAGTAGAGATTAACCTTAAGGGTTTCAGATAACCTAGTCAGTAAAGGCACGGTATAACCCGATTGAAGCGATTTGGACGGGGAGAGCGGGAATGTCAACTCCCTGTTGATAACATTTCGTGGATGAAGGGTGGACTCTTCTTCCCACGCATTGAGGCATCTTCCTGTTTGGGGGCTCGTACTTTTGACCAATTGTGCGATCATGTTGCTGGAAGGAGATTCTTTACTGTCCCGTAGATGCGTATTGGCCCTTCACACAGCACTTCAATCAGAGGTTATTAAGTTTGATCAAGGTGCTAAGATGGGTGGTAGACCACTATCATGCACCACCAGCCGCAGGCGGCGGGTTCAATTCCCGGACCGGTCGAGGAAATATGTCGGTTTCGAAATTCGCTCTTCCCTGGGCATACTCGCAAAAAAATCCGTTCCCATATTCGTGAACGAGAGCCGTCAACTTTAGTTCACGGTGCATATTTCCTTCTACGCGCGGATCGTGAACTTTGGTTCACGGCTGCCGTTCACGAATATGGGAACGGTTTTTTTTTTTTGCGAGTGGAGTATAATTATGCTTTCCACATAATATCTAGACCAACAATTGAAATAGGCGGAACAACCAAACGTAAACAATGGCTTAAACGCAAATTCCTCGAGAATCAAAGCACATCCAAGCAATCTAACACCATCATCTAATAGAGCAAACTTCCTTTATCGAATGGATTTGTTAGTTTGCGTGGGAGTGTTTTGATTCTCGAGAATTTTGTGTTTAAAGCCATTGTTTACGTTTGGTTGTTCCGCCTATTTCAATTGTTGGTCTAGATATACAAATTCATGCATTGGTTGGCATAGATTGAATTGGTCGATGAACCTGATGAAATAAAACAGCCAGTTAATAGTAGTTGTAGATTTGAAGGTTTTCACCCAATTACATTAGATGAACTTAAAGTTATTTGCTTTTCATTAGGAAAATCGGCTGGAGTAGATAATGTTAATGCTAGAGTTATTCGAAATTGCTTTCATGTCATTGGCCACATCTTTCTGGACCTTATTAATAAATCATTGCAGAATGGACATGTGCCACAAATTTGGAAGGAATCCTTAGTGGTTCCTATTAAAAAAGTTGCTGGAAAGCCGAAGAGTTTCGTTCTATCACATTAGAGAAAATCTTAGAACTTGTTGTTAAAGGCCACCTGTTGGAGTATTTGAATAGCAACTCTTTGTTGATACCAGAACAATCAGGATATCAAGAAGGTCATTCTTGTGAAACTGCGTTGAATTTGGTGTTATCAAAGTGGAAAGACAACTTGGAGCGTAAATATATGACTGTTGCTGTTTTTTTGGATCTGAAACGCGCTTTCGAAACAATTTCTAGGACCTTACTGTTAAGTACAATCAAGCGCTTTGGAATTACGAGTAGTGCATATAAATGGTTTGACGGCTATTTATCTGACAGAACTCAACGGACTGTTTTTAATGATACTGTTTCCAGTCCCGTGGAGAATAACCTTGGAGTGCCCCAGGGAAGTGTATTAGGGCCCCTTTTATTTATTATGTATATTAATGACTTGCGACGTGTTTTACGGTTTTGCGACATCAATCTTTTTGCAGATGATACTGTGTTATTCATTGTAGTTAAGGATTTAGAAGTTGCCATCCACACTTGAATGAAGATTTGGAGTATCTAAGTAGATGGTTGAAGTGTAAGCAGTTTAAATTGCATACAAGTAAAACTAAATTTATGGTTATTTCGCGGAATCGATTAAATAAGAACGTCTCTCAACTCTAACATTGATAATGTCATCAAAAAAATTGCCAAGAAGTATGGAATTCTACGTTGACTGAAAAACGATTTAACTATTGCCAGTAAAATACAGCTATACAAACCAATCATCTCTCCTCATCTAGAGTTTTGCCCATCCATTTTATTTCTGTCCAATGAAACACAAATATCGAGATTACAGCGCTTGCAGAATAAAATAATGCGTTTGATTTTGAGATGTAATAGATTCACTTCCTCAACTTTGATGCTGGACGCCTTACAATGGTTGTCAGTGAAGCAAAGAATAGTATATTTGACGATGGTGTTCATTTCTAGAGTAGTTAACGGAAGATATAATAGATATAATACTAGAAACGAGGATGAAATAAGAACATCACATTTCTTGACTTGTGCATCACAGAATTCATTATTTTTTAAAGGAATAAATGTTTTCAATTCAATGCCTAGACACATTAAACGTGCAACAATATTAGCAGAATTTAAGAGACATTGCATTTCACACGTTAAAGCTGTCTTTTGAAAGGCTCCTTGGGTAACAGGCTCCGAAAATCGATTGCCTTTTTTAATAACAACTATTTGGGAGCTAAAATATCAATCTACCTGCAAATTATCAAAATTATTATTAGGGAAGATTAGAAAACTTCAAGGTGTTCAGAAAAAATGTAGGGAAATCTTTCAAGGAATTCAAGGAAATAACGAGGATTTCGGGGGAGTTACATCAATGGAATGTAGGATAATAAGGGAACTTTCTTCAAATTTCGGTCATTTTATGGAAGCATCGAGAACTTCATGGCGGTTCCATCCGCTTTAAATGACTTATGACCTTCAAAGAAATGCAGAATTATTTCTAACAAATTCAAAGAAAATTATAGAAAACAATTCAACGGAGTTTTGCTTAAAATCGAATTGCCAGAATTATTGGAAACATATCTAAGTAATACATTAAGAAATACTACATGTCTAAAATTGAAAAAAAAATCTAATATTTAAAAGTTCTGATCTTTCTATAGAAGTCTGGATTAAAAAAAAACAAACTTTTGGTTCGAATTGAGTAAATGGTTTTTGTAGCATTAAAACGATGAGATGATCTTTAAACCTTGGAAAAACGTTTTTTTGCTATGTAGCTACTCAAATTTACTGCCCTACCCGTGTTTTTATAGTCATAGGAGTGGAGCGAAGGACAAACGTTTAGAATAAGCTTCTAAAAGAAGATTCTAAAAAAACGCTTTTAAAAGAAGCATATTGTGGACACTTACTTGTCAAAACACGGGAAGTACAGCAAATCTGAGCAGCTACGGAGTAATGGTTTTTCAAAGGTTTAGGGAGAATTTCATCGTCTTAATGGTACGTTTCAGAACGCGGAGCACCTCTGCATAGTGGGCAACTCCTCTTAACAAAACCCGGACAAAATTCTGAAAGGGCTCGTAAACGGTAAAGTTTCCGAAACATAGGGATGGAATTTTTGAAAAGCTGGAAAAAATCCCCTTTAGGCAGTGCTAAATTGGTAGAGACTAGGGGAAATGGCTCTAATGTTGGCCTATGGATCTAAGATTGGGCCCATCGCTAAAAATCTGCTATTTATCATTTGTATCTAAATGAACGCGTCATTGGGACGGTACTAATGGATATTTTTGGTTGGTATTAAAAATTTAGCAATTTAAATTGTTGAATTTATGTATGGGCCCAAATTAGGGGCATTTAGGCCGACATTACATCCATTTCCCTTATATGGAAAATGTAATTTTGCCAGCTCGAGGATCTCACACGCGGTACGTAGAAAACGAGATATGTTAGGAGGAAAAATGCTAACTCTTTAACTCAAGAGTTATTACAACAGATGGAGAAAGTTGCTGTATGCCTTTTAATGGTGCAATTTCACAACCACAAGATATACGAAATTGCGTCATTAAACGTAATCGACCCGAAATGATAAGTAAAGATTAGTGCCCAAAAGGAGTACATCGCAGTTGCACAAGTTTTACTTTCATTCTGCGCAAAACTTGTCTGTCGAAATCAACGGTCATGCCCTCTTTGCTACTTCAAAAATAAAACACCCCACATGCAAGAAGATAATATCAGGTCGAGGAAAGTGAGTATGTGAAACGAAAAAAAAAACCGAATCACCCAATAAATAGCATCCTCCTCCAACCACAGTTGTCTTCTCCGTCGACCATTCACCACCGCACCAGATTTCAAACGAAGCAGTTTTTTGCAAATCGTAATTAATAATAATACATTTCGAGCACTTATCAAGAGACGCCACCGTGTGAATTGTTAGTAATTAAGAGTGCTAATTATTTTATCACCCTCAATCACTACCTTCAAACCCCCCTTAAACTTCGGCTCATCTTGCTGATTGGATCAAGAGCAACCAGCGCTTCCAACATAGAAATGAAAGTTGTTATGATGAAGTTTTCCGGAATAAATTGGATTTTGTAACGACTTTTTGCACTTGTAGCAAGTCCTTCTCAAAGATCGCTCAAAATATGTTGTTATCGAATTATCAGCATTGAACACAATTTCCTCCTCCGATACTTACTTTCAGTTCTGCTTCCTGGAATACTTTTGCCTTCTTCTGGTGTTCGGCCCCGCTTTCCGCCTTCTGCTTCTCGGCATCCATCACCTACGATAGAAGGTTGAGAGAGAGAAAGGAAAAAAAATAAACAAACGTGATAAACGAATAGCGATCAGGTTTTTCGATTCGTTCGAAGAAGAATTCCATTAAAAACAAAAAATTCCGTTCTGGCATTGGCATTGGCAGTCCTTCCTGTTTTTTTTTATGTGTCATGGGTTGCCAGAGGAATTTCCAAACTTTCGTTAAAAATAGAAAAAACTGTAATTTTCTGAGTTGGATGCAGTTTGGTTTGCAAAGAGGCGGTATTCAATCAAATGCATTGAATAGGAAAACACGCTGGGGTGGCGGTTTCGAGTCGAATCATTCGATCACTTTGCCAGCCACATGGAAATGCTTCACACACCATATGAAAATAAACGAAAATAAAATCGAAAAGTCGAAGAATTGAAACGTTGCGGAATTGCGTTTCAAATTTTAAATTCACAATTGAATAAAGAGGGTCAAGTGGAACGACAGTTACGACTTTTCGCAACGCTAATGGGGCTGTCCACATGTCCATGTAAATGCTGAAGAATTTGTATGAATGATTGTCCACGTAGAGAGAGTTGGATTAAGATCTCTCAAAAAACGGTCCACATGGTTTTGCTAATATTAAGCATGTGACATTGTCTAAATTAATCAGGGTGCCAAGTGAATTTTCATTTTGAAATTCCTGGTTGTTTCCTAGTTTTCCTGGTCGATGATTTAAAAATTTCCTGGTTTTAAAAACCATGTATTTAATAAAACAATTTTTAATAAAAAAATAAAGTGAATCCTTGTACCATCATTTTTTTGCGCAATGCGGAATTTCACAAACCAAAATAGGTATTAAGGTTCTTGTGAATGCCCGTGAAATCTTTATCTGATTGTTTGCTGTAAAGAAGCTAGTAGGGAGCCGCGCTACTTTGTCGTATAATGGCGCCTATTTCTGTTCTATGTGCTAATACTATAAAAACAAAGCGTTTTCACTCATGATTTGCAAAAATAGCTTTGCTTACAAGATTAATTACGATTGACACTGAAACTTTTGCGATAACCCGTAAAATGAGCGATTTTAGGGGTGTATGACGAAGAAAAGCTGAGATACGACGGACTAGCACGGAGCCCTATACAATGTCTGAAATTTAGAGATCTATAAGCCCCTAAATCTTGAGATTTCTGTATTTGAAACTGCGATTTTTTTAACTTTATTATTGAGATTTTTAGCCAACGGGCTAGTTTATCTCAATGTGAAATTGCGGAGTGTTATATGAATGAGTACTCTTTAAACAAACTAACAATTTTACGGATTTTGTTTAAATTTTCCGCAAATTGTCAACGATTAAGGATCTTATTTAGCGGAATTTTGATTACAACATGATTTCAAAATCATGATTAAAAGATTTCATAAACAACACTGGTTGAATAACTCTTATTATTAAAAAGACTGACTGCTGAAGTTCATACAAACTCCCTAAAGTTCGTAGAACTTCCCTGACGCATTAAGGTCTTTCCTGAAGGGTTCATTGAAGTTTGTATTGCCTGAATTGCATGGGACTTCCCCGAAGTTCGAAGGACTTTTTTTAAGATCTTAGGACTTCCCTGCAGTTCGGAGTTTTTTTTTTTAAATTCATAGGAATTTCTTAAATATCGTAGAAGTACCACGAAGTTCGTGGAAATTCTCAGAAGTTCGTAAGACTTCCTTCAAGTTCGAAGAACTTTCTCGAAGATCTGAGGACTTCCCTGAAGTTTGAAGGACTTAACTGAATATATATGGACCCTTAATTTAGAAGAGCTTCCCTGAAGTTCATAAGGCTTTAAATATCGAAGGGTTTTCCAAAATTTTGTGGATCTTTCCTTAATTTCTTGGAAATTCCCTGAAGTTTGGAGAGCTCCCATGAATTTCGTAGGACTACCTGTAGTTCAATATACTTCTCGGAAGTTCTTGGAACTTTTTTGAGCTTGGAAAACTATGTTAAGTTCAGAGGACTTCCCAAGAGTATTGAAGACTTCTCTGAAGCTCGGAAAAAAATCCATAAGGGTCATAGGATTATCCTTAAGTTTTAAGCAATGCCTAAATGTCGTAGAAGTTACATTAAATCTATAGAAAATTCTGTAAAATTTGTAGTTATTCCCCAAAGATTAAGGGACTTCCCTGAAGTTCGTAAAATTTCTCTGAAATTTGTAGAACTTCTCTGAAGGTTCGGAGAGATTTCCTGACCGTCGTAGGTCATCACAGTAGTTCACAGGATTTTCCTGAAACTTGTAAGACTTTCCCGAATTTTGTAGAACTTGCAAGTTCGAATGCCATATCAGAAATTTTTAGAAATAGAACTTTTTTATTGAAAATGTTGAACAGGTGCTTCAAAGTAGTTATGCGTCGGCACTGCTTAAGTCTGCTTTTAACTAAGCACAAATCATACAAGCAATTGATTCGAGAAAAAATTAAATTAAAAATAAATACAAAATATATTTACTAAATTCTCAGAGTAAATTTTGTTCATCAACGTTTAGCTGTGTGAAAGATTTAGCTTGAACAAAATGGTTAGTTTTGACCTGATTATAAAAAGAAACTTTGACATACATAAAATTTAAAACCTATTTAAATTATACAAACAAGATTATTTTCCTGGTGGACTTATGAAATTCTTGGTTTTTCCGGTTTTTCCTGGTGAAAATAAATTCCCGAATTTATCCCGGTTTTCCTGGTTTTCCTGGTTCACTTGCCACCCTGATGCCATGCCATGCATAGCTGCTCAGGTAATACACCTTGGGGCTGTTCAACGTGGACTACGTAGATAGTTCTGTGGGATTCTTAACCCCCCCCCCCCCTCCCCCTGCGTAGACAATTGTCCATACAAAATTTTTAAAATTTGTATGGGCCGTAGATAATTGACAACCCTCCCCTCCTAAACTGTCTACATAGTTTATGGACAGCCCCTTTCCCGTGTTTTATTTTGTTAAAGATAATGGAGCGTAGCGGCGGGAAAGCTTCTAAAAGAAGTATCATAAAGAAGCTCCTCTAACTAAAAACACATGGACCGGTGATAAGCCTAAGTATCTACGGATTAACTAAGTGTTTCCCAAAAAAAACGCAGTATCTCTTTTTACTTTTTATATCACACAAGAAAATGTCTGGAATAATTCAACAACAAATATAAAAAGCGAAAAGAAATCAGAACTATTTCATGTAAAGCTCATTTATGCAATATCTCTGAAATTCTTACGAAAAACCATCAATAGCTCGTAGCGAGTATATTAGCACAAGATATCCTTTCAATTCTTTCTGAAGCTCCTAAGTAAAATATCTCATGAAGCTCAATAAAAATACGTCTTTCGAATTCTTCCCATAATGCTCATTAGTTCCATTATAAATTATGCAAAGAATTTAGTTGAAGGTACGCATTGAATCCCTC